>NW_010921794.1:3321-11039 GCF_000633955.1 Camelina sativa
ACAGCCAGTTTGCTACATCTGGAAGGCTTTAAAGACTTGTTTACCGTCCCTACAAATCACCACCTGTGTTTTAACCTCACTCGCACAGCTCCAACAATCACTTCTCGTAAGGTCACACATCCTAAGACTTCTCCAACTCAAGCACGCTTTACTGTGGAGTTCTCTCAGGACTCTTGACCGAATAGATAAACGCACTTTGGTGACATAGATTGATGTGAGCGCCGGACAGAAAGCCGACAAAGACACGCTGGACGCGACCGAGATGCCTGACCAAGACACACCAGATGCAGCCAAGACGCCTACTGCGAACGTGGCCAAGGCACCAATAGTTCTCCCGGGAGCCATGACTCGATCAAGGAGCTCAGCAAAGGCGACCAAGCAGCAGATCAACCTCTTCGTACGATCGTTCATGCAAAAACACCCAGCCAATGAAGAGCCTGAAGGTTCAGTTCGCGTGGCCTTCACTCTTACCCAAGAGTGAAGGCAAACAAAGTCACTAAGGTGAGGAATTGTACTCTTTTTCCTCACTCCGGTTTTTTTCCCATTGGGTTTACCGGAGGAGGTTTTAACGAGGCAAGCAACCTAGTGCAAAACGTCTAAGGTCAAGTCGCTTCCCACGTCAAGGCCAAAGGCGGTTATCTTTCTTTCCTTTTGTTTTTAGTTTAATTTGAACTTGGAATATTCTCTTTTGAACATTGAGAGTGTTTTGTGGCTAAGCGTGTTAGTCAAAGGAGGGGACGTGTTCTATTTGCAAAGAGAACACGTCAAAGGACGATGTGCGGACCAAGATGAGTCCGCGTGTCCTTAAGCCCCTTCCTAAACCTAGCTATTTAAACCCCTCTTAGCTCTCTTGTAGTTCTTTAGACTTGAATGAAAATAAAACTTTTCTCAAAGAGAGATTCTTTGATCTTGTCTTCTTCATTTCATTAGTTCAATCCGGGATTGTCTAAGGAAAGAACCCTAGCTAACTTCGAACCTGATTCGTTGCTAGTTAGCGACCGTATCAAGAGGAGAGCCAAACCTCTTGTGTCGTCACTCAATCCCCCTCCTCTTTCACCGTTCTATTTCATCTCGTAACCACCATCGCGTCCCACCGTAACCTCTCTTAGTCGTTCCGCATCCATTCCATCCGTATCGCATCCGTCCGACCTGAACGTGGCTTCATGACCATTCTTCCGATCGGCTCGTTGCAATCTCTTCAACCTCCATTTCCCTCATTTGTTTTCTTCCTAGATCCGAAGCCACAAGCCTTGTCCGAGGAAAGCATTGTCTAGAACGAGCTGTCCAAGAGCTCTTCTCTTATCCGTTCCGCAAGCGCGACCTTCGGTCACATCAGCTTGGTATCAGAGCTTCAAATCTCCTGGAAGGTTGTTTCGTTCTAAAACTCTTTCCTTTTGTTTAAAGCTTCGATCTTTAGCTTGTTAGGTAGCTTAGTATGCATCCTCTCGTTTCGCATGTTCCGATTAGTCATTTGGTTTAATTTGGTGCATCTTTGGTGTTGTTAAGAGTTGGTTTAGGTTGTTAAGCGTTTGTTTTGTTCATCTTGTTCGTCTTAGTGTTCATCCGTGTTCTTGTGTAGAAACTTTAGATCGATAAAGCTAGGATCTTGTTGCATAAACGTGTTTTTACTTTTGGTCATAAAGCATTTCTTGTCGCGTAGTACTTTTGCTTTATTGCTTTTGTTTAGTCATAGGTTTGAATTTGGTGAAGCATTTGGTGACGAAATAAGAATATATTGTGTGGTCCTATTGAACGAGTGATACTCACGCGTTGAGCTTTTGTTTTGTTTTGCGAGGTTTAAATTCAAACCGCGTCACCAAGCTACACGTCACCATAGACCGTACGGACGATGGCCAAAGAACCACCCCCTGCACCACCCGAGATAGGAGCCACCCTCGCCGCGTTACGAACCGGCATAGAGAAGCTCGTAGAGCGTTTAACATGTATCGAACTGTTAAACCCTCCCCGTGAAGATCCTTTACCCGCAAGGCGACCACGACGAGAACCGGCGAGCGACCAGTCTGATGAAGACTTTGAACCAAGGCCTCGACGACATCATCGACATGACGATCCGTACGATGAAGCCCCAAGGCACCACGAACCAGCTCATAAGATGATAGCATGGAGCACCTATACTCGTTCCACGCTTATCTGTAGTTACGCAAGGTTCAANTTTGCAAAGAGAACACGTCAAAGGACGATGTGCGGACCAAGATGAGTCCGCGTGTCCTTAAGCCCCTTCCTAAACCTAGCTATTTAAACCCCTCTTAGCTCTCTTGTAGTTCTTTAGACTTGAATGAAAATAAAACTTTTCTCAAAGAGAGATTCTTTGATCTTGTCTCCTTCATTTCATTAGTTCAATCCGGGATTGTCTAAGGAAAGAACCCTAGCTAACTTCGAACCGGATTCGTTGCTAGTTAGCGACCGTATCACGAGGAGAGCCAAACCTCTTGTGTCGTCACTCAATCCCCCTCCTCTTTCACCGTTCTATTTCATCTCGTAACCACCATCGTGTCCCACCGTAACCTCTCTTAGTCGTTCCGCATCCGTTCCATCCGTATCGCATCCGTCCGACCTGAACGTGGCTTCATGACCGTTCTTCCGATCGGCTCGTTGCAATCTCTTCAACCTCCATTTCCCTCATTTGTTTTGTTCCTAGATCCGAAGCCACAAGCCTTGTCCGAGGAAAGCATCATCTAGAACGAGCTGTCCGAGAGCTCTTCTCTTATCCGTTCCGCAAGCGCGACCTTCGGTCACATCAGCTTGGTATCAGAGCTTCAAATCTCCTGCAAGGTTGTTTCGTTCTAAAACTCTTTCCTTTTGTTTAAAGCTTCAATCTTTAGCTTGTTAGGTAGCTTAGTATGCATCCTCTTGTTTCGCATATTCCGATTAGTCATTTGGTATAATTTGGTGCATCTTTGGTGTTGTTAAGAGTTGATTTAGGTTGTTAAGCGTTTGTTTTGTTCATCTTGTTCGTCTTAGTGTTCATCCGTGTTCTTGTGTAGAAACTTTAGATCGATAAAGCTAGGATCTTGTTGCATAAACGTGTTTTTACTTTTGGTCATAAAGCATTTCTTGTCGCGTAGTACTTTTGCTTTATTGCTTTTGTTTAGTCATAGGTTTGAATTTGGTGAGCTGTATTCAATTATTTGGTGACGAAATAAGAATCTATTGTGTGGTCCTATTGAACGAGTGATACTCACGCGTTGAGCTTTTGTTTTGTTTTGCGAGGTTTAAATTCAAACCGCGTCACCAAGCTACATGTCACCATAGACCGTACGGACGATGGCCAAAGAACCACCCCCTGCACCACCCGAGATAGGAGCCACCCTCGCCGCATTACGAACCGGCATAGAGCAGCTCGTGAAGATCCTTTACCCGTATCGAACTGTTAAACCCTCCCCGTGAAGATCCTTTACCCGCAAGGCGACCACGACGAGAACCGGTGAGCGACCAGTCCGATGAAGACTTTGAACCAAGGCCTCGACGACATCATCGACATGACGATCCGTACGATGAAGCCCCAAGGCACCACGAACCAGCTCATAAGATGATAGCATGGAGCACCTATACTCGTTCCACGCTTATCTGTAGTTACGCAAGGTTCAATATGCCGTAGCTCAGTTCACCGACCACGCCTTCACCTGGTGGGATCGCCTTGAAGCTGAGCAACACCGCAACCGAGAACGACCTATCACCGTTTGGGAAGTCTTAAAGGTCAAGATGCGACGGTGCTACGTACCCTCGTTCTATCACCGTGAGCTCCAGAAGAAGTTCTGGAGGCTCACTCAAGGCACACGCACCGTAGAAGAGTAATTCGAGGAGTTTGAGCATTTACGCAACCGTTTGCAAGTCAACGACTCCGAAGAGTCACACATGGCATAGTTCTTGGACGGGTTACAAGAACGCATCACGCGCAAGGTCGAGCACCAGCCCTATCAAACCTTTGAGGAGTTGTTGCATCTCTCTGTGCAAATTGAGAGTCAGATTAAGAAGAAGAACGCCTCCGTGACTCGCACCAGAACTCAGAGAACTCCAAATTGGTCTCCTAACGCATCATCATCAAACCGTTTCCAAGAGAAGCCAAAGGCGACCAATGCTGACACAAGGTTCAAACCGAGAGAGCCGGCCACCAATGAGTGCCAAGATCCGCGACGCAACACTACCGACATCCAGAGCCGTGATATTGCGTGTTTCAAATGTCAAGGGAGAGGCCACTACTCTCGCGAGTGTCCGAACGCACGCACCATGATCCTTACCGAATCAGGCGAGCTCGAGTCCAACGACGAGGCGACCGAAGAAAACGTTTGAGTAGAGGCGGAGCTGGAAGAAGCTATAGCCGAGCCCGATGTAGGAGAGCTCTTGATGATTCGCTGCATCCTAAGCACCAACGTAGCAGCCGCCGATGACGCAAACCAGCGCGACAACATCTTCCACACTAGGTGCACTGTAAGTGGTAAAGTTTGTCGCTTGATTATAGACGGTGGATCTTGTACCAATGTTGCAAGTTCTAGTCTTGTCAAGAAATTGTCTCTTGTGACCACAAACCACCCTCGTCCCTATCGTTTAAAATGGTTGAATGACAAGACCGTGATCCATGTCAAGGAATATGTCATGGTCTTGTTTAGTGTCACTCCNTGGTTGAATGACAAGACCGTGATCCATGTCAAGGAATATGTCATGGTCTCGTTTAGTGTCGGTCCGGACCAAGTCCTATGCGACGTGGTGCCTATGCAAGCAAGCCACCTCTTATTGGGGCGACCATGGCAGTTTGATAAGCAAACCACGCATTGCGGCCACACAAACCAATATTTCTTCGTCCATGACAACAAACGTATTTGCTTGAAACCCTTGAACCCCACGCAAGTTCATGAAATGCAAAGTAGGTTGTCTAAAGACTCGGACGATAAATAGAACTTTTTGATTCAGTATGGTGATGTTAGGAAGTCCATTAGGGACACTAGCCAAGTGTTACTGATGGTTTTCCGAGATTCATTGCTTTCAGGCCTTGAAAGATCGATAGACGCCCTACCGGAGGTGATACGTGACGTCCTTGGGGGCTTCTCCGATGTGTTCCCTGAAGAACTTCCTGAAGGTCTACCACCGATCAGAGGCATTGAACACCAAATTGATCTCATTCCAGGATGTCACAGCTACCTAACCGGCCAGCCTATCGAGTCAACCCCGAAGAGGCGAAGGAGCTGGAGCGTCAAGTGTCCGACCTCATGGCGCAAGGATACATTCATGAAAGCTTGAGCCCGTGTGCAGTTCCTGTTCTCCTCGTGCCCAAGAAGGACGGTTTGTGGCGCAGGTGTGTTGACTATCGAGCTGTCAACAACATCACCATCAAGTACCGACATCCTATTCCGAGGCTTGATGATATACTCGATGAACTAAGTGGCGCCAGCGTCTTCTCAAAGATCGATTTGAAGAGTGACTACCATCAAGTTTGCATGAAGGAGGGCGATGAATGGAAGACAGCCTTCAAAACAAAATAGGGTTTGTACGAATAGTTGGTAATGCCATTCGGTCTTTCTAACGCCCCTTCTACATTTATGCGTCTCATGAACCACATTTTAAGAGCTTTCATAAATAAGTTTGTAGTGGTTTACTTTGATGACATCCTCGTGTATAGCTCTAGTCTGTCCGAACATGTTAAGCATTTGGAATCTGTCTTGTTTACTCTCCGCGAAGAGCAACTGTACGCCAACTTGAAAAAGTGCGTCTTTACTGCTGATGAATTAGTGTTTTAACATTTTTTTGTAAGTTCGCAGGGCCTTAAGGTCGATGGAGAGAAGATACGCACGATAGAGGAGTGGCCCACGCCAACAAGCATCACACAAGTCCGATCGTTCCAAGGTCTCGCGAGCTTTTATTGGAGGTTCGTGAAGGACTTCAGTACGATCGCCGCACCCCTCACCGCCGTGATTAAGAAGAATCATGAGTTTAAGTGGGGAGAAGAGCAAGACCGAGCGTTCACCGAGCTCAAGCGCCGCCTCACGCAAGCCCCTTTGTTGACCTTACCTGACTTCAACAAGACATTTGAAGTTGAATGCGACGCTTCGGGAGTTGGGATCGGTGTGGTTCTTACTCAGGGAGGCAAGCTCGTGGCGTACTTCAGTGAGAAACTTAGTGGTGCAGCGCTCAACTACCCGAATTACGACAAGGAACTATACGCCCTCGTCCGAGCAATGGAGGTTTGGCAACACTACTTGTTGGCGCGAGAGTTCATGATTCACACCGATCACGAGACGTTGAAGCATCTTCGCGGCCAAACCAACCTCAAGAGAAGAAACGCGAAATGGTTGGAGTTCGTTGAGTCATTCCCATACGTCATGAAGTACAAGAAAGGGAATGAAAACGTGGTAGCCGATGCTTTGTCAACAAGGCACACTCTCATCACTACAATAGTCGCTCGAGTGTTGGGTTTTGAAAGAATCAAGGATGCATACGCTGGAGACGCTGAGTTTGGTGACTGTTTCCAGAATCATGCGAAGGGGATTTACACCGAGTTCTATCTTCATGAGGGGTTCCAGTTCCGCGGCCGACGGCTTTGTATCCCAATCGGGTCCATTCGCGAGTTGCTTGTATGAGAAGCTCACAACGGAGGCCTGTCAGGTCACTTCGGCATCACCTAGACGCTAGCCGTGCTTCAAGAGCATTTTTACTGGCCGATAATGCGCAGCATTGTCGAGAAGCACTGCGGACGTTGCATAGTGTGTCGAGCCTCGAAGTCGACAACGCACCCACACGGCCTCTACATGCCCTTACCGGTGTTCACAGCACCTTGGATTGACTTGTCTATGGATTTTATCCTCGCCCTACCTCTCTTAGCGCATAAGGATAACATTATGGTGGTTGTGGACAGGTTCTCAAAGATGGCACACTTTGTACCGTGCAACAAGAACAATGACGACGTGCAACTGGCGAACTTGTTCTTCAGTCAAGTGATCAGGCTTCATAGCGTGCCACGCACTATCATCTCCGACCGAGACTCAAAGTTCCTCGGTCACTTCTGGCAAACCAACTGGAGGAAACTAGGCACAAAGCTTCTCTACTCCACCGCCGCTCACCCGCAAACCGACGGCCAAACGGAGGTCGTAAACCGATCAATAGGCGCCTTGCTTAGGACGGCGATCGCGAGTAATAAGGGTTCCTGGCCTGAGTGCTTTCCCATCATAGAGTTCGCCTACAACCAAGCCGTCCACTTGTCCACGAAGAAGACTCCTTTTGAAGTCGCCTATTGGTTCAAACCGCTTACACCATTGGATCTTCTTCCTCTACCACCGGACGAAACCGAGAACCAAGACGGAGCCGCAAGAGCAGAACTAGTCAAGAATCTGCATGAGGAGGTTCGAGCCAACATCGAGAGAAGGAACGAACAATAAAAGCGCTTCTTGAACCGAGGACGCAAGCCGATGTTATTCAAACCCGGCGATTGGGTGTGGTTGCATTTGAGGCCAGAACGGTTCCAGCAGAAGCGCAAGGATAAGCTTAGCCCATGAGGAGACGGTCCATTCCGAGTCGTTGAGAAGATCAATGACGATGCCTACCGACTCGAGCTTCCAGGTGAGTATACCACATCAACTTCTTTCAATGTCACTTACCTCGTTCTGTTTGATGTAGGTGAAGACAGAGATGTTTTGGGGACAAAACCTTTTCAAGGGGGAGGGAATGATGTGAGCGCCAGACAGGAAGCCGACCAAGACACGCTGGAC
>NW_010921794.1:11373-13576 GCF_000633955.1 Camelina sativa
CTCCTTTTGAAGTCGCGTATTGGTTCAAACCGCTTACACCATTGGATCTTCTTCCTCTACCACCGGACGAAACCGAGAACCAAGACGGAGCCGCAAGAGCAGAACTAGTCAAGAATCTGCATGAGGAGGTTCGAGCCAACATCGAGAGAAGGAACGAACAATAAAAGCGCTTCTTGAACCGAGGACGCAAGCCGATGTTATTCAAACCCGGCGATTGGGTGTGGTTGCATTTGAGGCCAGAACGGTTCCAGCAGAAGCGCAAGGATAAGCTTAGCCCATGAGGAGACGGTCCATTCCGAGTCGTTGAGAAGATCAATGACGATGCCTACCGACTCGAGCTTCCAGGTGAGTATACCACATCAACTTCTTTCAATGTCACTTACCTCGTTCTGTTTGATGTAGGTGAAGACAGAGATGTTTTGGGGACAAAACCTTTTCAAGGGGGAGGGAATGATGTGAGCGCCAGACAGGAAGCCGACCAAGACACGCTGGACGCGACCGAGACGCCTGATCAAGACACACCAGACGCTGCCAAGACGTCTACTTTGAACGCGGCCAAGGTACCAATAGTTCTCCCGGGAGCCACGACTCGATCAAGGAGCTCGGCAAAGGCGACCAAGCAGCAGATCAACCTCTTCGTACGATCGTTCATGCAACAACACCCGGCCAATGAAGAGCTTGAAGGTTCAGTTCGCGTGGCCTTCACTCGTACCCAAGAGTGAAGGCAAACAAAGTCACTACGGTGAGGAATTGTACTTTTTTTCCTCACTCCGGATTTTTTCCCATTGGGTTTACCGGGGGAGGTTTTAACGAGGCAAGGAGCCTAGTGCAAAACGTCTAAGGTCAAGTCGCTTCCCACGTTAAGGCCAAAGGCGGTTATCTTACTTTCCTTTTGTTTTTGGTTTAATTTGAACTTGGAATATTCTGTTTTGAACGTTGAGAGTGTTTTGTGGCTAAGCGTGTTAGTCAAAGGAGGCGACGTGTTCTATTTGCAAAGAGAACACGTCAAAGGACGATGTGCGGACCAAGATGAGTCCGCGTATCCTTAAGCCCCTTCCTTAACCTAGCTATTTAAACCCCTCTTAGCTCTCTTATAGTTCTTTAGACTTGAATGAAAATAAAATTTTTCTCAAAGAGTGATTCTTTGATCTTGTCTCCTTCCTTACATTAGTTCAATCTGGGATTGTGTAAGGAAAGAACCCTAGCTAACTTCGAACCGGGTTTGTTGCTAGTTAGCGACCGTATCAAGAGGAGAGCCAAACCTCTTATGTTGTCACTCAATCCCCCTCCTCTTTCATCGTTCTATTTCATCTCGTAACCACCATCGCGTCTCAATGTAAACTCTCTTAGTCGTTCCGCATCTGTTCCATCCGTATCGCATCCGTCCGATCTGAACGTTGCTTCACGACCATTCTTCCGATCGATTCATTGGAATCTCTTCAAACTCCATTTCCCTCGTTTGTTTCGTTCCTAGATCCAAAGCCACAAGCCTTGTCCAAGGAAAGCATCGTCTAGATCGAGTTGTCCGAGAGCTCTTCTCTAGTCCGTTCCGCAAGCGCGACCTTCGGTCACATCATAGAAGGTCAAATCAATTCTTTTAAACATTTCCGAAAGTCCCTGAAACTGGGGTGTATCACATCGATCGATGCAGATGCGCGAAATATCACCAACAATAATCTCTCTTGACTTCTCTCGGTTCCAACCATCGTCACAACGTCCGTGATGCCCAAAACCACCATCAACATGCCACAACCACCACCACAATCCCTCACAAACAAGCACACAAGTAATAAATCACTCAAAACACACATCTAATCGCTTAGATAAGTTTTGATCTTTTAATCACCTTATAAACAAGAAGATTCTGAACGAAAACGACAAGAATCACACCACAGAAAGCTCCCCACAACGTCCTTATCCACAGATCTTCACTTGAAAAACCTATCTACCAAAAAACGGCTTAGAACTCATCACGAACGCTCACAAGAACTTTTCAAAGAGAAAACTCTTCTTCTCAAGTGTTTAGAACAACAAAACGGCTAATCAAAGTCTAGGGCGTCGAGCTTCCTTTTTTATAAGCAAGCTCTAGGTTTTCTTCATTAAACCGCATCGAACTGGAGACATTGGAAACAACCCGAGTGCAAACCACACAATAGTGTCTATTGATGCTCTGACCTTGGCGTTGATCGATGCTCAAACCGTA
>NW_010921794.1:16621-17291 GCF_000633955.1 Camelina sativa
TTATATTTTAAATTTTTAAGAATTAAAATATTAATATTACTTAAATATTTTATAGACTTTAAATATATTATAATATTTTAAACTTTCGACGGAGTTCAAATATTTATAATAATTTAAACATTCTATAAAAATATAAATATTTATAATATCTTAAACTTTTTTTAAAAACGTAAATATATTATAATATATTATAATATAAATACTTTTTAAAAGTTTAAATATTCTCAAATATAGAACCAAATTAAACTGTTAAATTTGGATACCTGATAAATCAAGTTTCCTGCTCATTTGTACTCAAAACATTTTAATCACATATTTATAGTGATTATAAACCATATTCCAAAATATTTAGTCGATGTGGGATATTATACAGTACAATATCGGAAATATTATAATATCGGAAATCAATCAATTTAGTCAGATTTGGTAACTTGAATATTCGTTTTTAAAGATTTTAACTGAATCACTAAATATTCCTTTTAAAAGATTATCTGTTAAGATCAATCTCGGTAATTAAGGAAATATCCAAATTTTTGGTAATTAAAATTTATGGTTTTCATTTAAATACCTTAAAGGAAAATTAAATCAGAGTGTTTGCCTATAACGAATAACTCTGTTTGGGATCTTAAATAACTAATCTTGAATGAAATAATATACTGGATCCGAAAAA
>NW_010921794.1:17668-21561 GCF_000633955.1 Camelina sativa
GTGAATGAAGAAATAAATAAATAAAAGACGAGTGAAGAATAAAACATGTTTGCTTTATGTTATTGTAAGATAAAATAAAATAAAACTTGTCTGTCTGCTTGTATGTTGTTTTCTGTAACTAAAAATAATAATAAAAAATGCGTGCTTTTTTATATAATCACTGTAAACCCAAATAAAAAAAATGGTTTGATTTCTAAGAAAAAATGCATTACAAAACACCGACGAAATAATTCATGTACGTTTCCATTAGATATCCATCTAACGAAATAATCCAAAACATGATACATGCATGTTTCCAATTTGTATTATAACTCGAAAATGCATGCATGCATGTTTCCAATTTGTATTATAAAGAATCTAATAATCGATGAACGAAACTCACGTGATTATCTTTGGAGAATCGCAAACCCTTTCCTGCAATTGGAAACTGTATTCACCTTCATCCTCCTCCTTGGAGCAACTTATCAAAACTTCTTACTTGTTAACTCTGCAAACTGTCTTTCACCACTAGTTGATTAGAGATTTATCGAAGCTCGTCTTCAATGTTGAATCATATCCATCGAAATTGCGCATCTCTTTGGAAACTCATTGAACCTATATATTTATTTACTTTTCATGTACTATTTGAGTTTTAAGTAGCTAGTGTGCACTTCCTCTTTTGAGGATTTAATGGAATAAAGTGATTGTTTCACCAAAACAACCTTAACTGTAATTGTGCTCAAGAAGTATTTGCAACAAAGTATTTGCTGAACCTCGTTAAAACTTGTGTGTCTCTTGTAGGTATTTGAGGTAATGAAACACCAAGCTCCCGTAACAAAGAACAAACCCACATAACTTCAGAGGACGTGTTAGAAACTGACCTATATTCAGCTTCGGTAGAAGAACGAACGACACCTCGCTGTTTCTTAGACGTCCATGACATAGGATTGTAACCAAGATAAACGATATATGCATTTGTAAAGACAAAATCATCAGTATCTCCAGCCCAATCTGCATCCGAGTAAGCATGAAGCTAAAAAGGATTCTCCCTCCTGAGACAAATACCATGTGAAGATGTACCATTCAAATATCTGAGTATCCGCTTGGCCGCCTTCCAGTGCTCATCCGTGGGCATATGCATGTATTGGGATAAGCGATTCACTGAATAGGAGATATCTGGGCATGTAAAAGCAAGATATTGTAAACTACCAACAACACTTCTATACATGGTCGGATCCGGAAGCTTGGAACCAGAGTTAAGAGAGAGCTTTGGAGATGTGGCCATCGGAGTGTGTACCGGTTTGGACATGAGCATGTTCGTCTTTGCAAGCAAATCCAAGATGTATCAACGCTGATTCAGGTGAAGACCAATGGAGTCACGGCGTGCCTCAATGCCAAGGAAATAGGACAGATCCTCATGATCTTTAACTGAAAAACGAGTAGCTAAGCTATCCAAGGTATGAGCATGTATACGATGGACGAGCCTTTCCGAAGAATGAAGAGAGAAGTATCAGCAACAAAATTGACAAAACCCACCGCAGACGGGACTGAATGTCTCCAGACTTCTGAGCCTTTCATAGTTGATTTAACAACGGGACTGAATGTCTCCAGACTTCTGATTGATTATGAAATCAAGACCAGACTTCTGATTGTACCCTTTGGCAACTAAACGAGCTTTGTATCTGTTGATGGAGCCATCAGAATTGTATTTGGTTGTGAAAACCCAGCGACAACCCACGATACTGACTGGATACGACGGTTTGGGAACTAAATCCCATGTGTGATTCCGTAATTGTGCATTGATTTCATTAGTGAGAGCCTGCCGGAAACAATCATCTTTAAGAGCTTGATTTGCCGTTCGTGGTTCAGGAGCCGAGACTTGAGCAGTGAGAGAGTATTTCTTGTTCGGTTTGACAATGCCCTGCTTTGCTCTTGTAGTCATAGAATGACGATTAGTGGCGGGTGGAGGTGGTAGAACAAGCAACGGAGATGGTGGCAGTGGTGAACATGGCAAAGATGAGGAAGTAGATGACGGCGAGGGAGAAGGTGTGGTAACCGGAGAGGGAGGGTTAGTGGTGGTCGATGGCGAAACAGGGGAAGGCAGAGTGTCAACATGCGAAGGTGGAGATGTGGTTCGGTTCGGTTCAATTTGTGGAAGCGGATTAATTTGTTGGTTTGTGTGAATATTTGGTGATAGAGACAAGGGATGGATCGAGTTTGTGTTTAGAGGTTGTGGCTGGGCCGTGGGCTGCGGCCCATTTTGTCTTGGAGCAGTGGGCTCAGAGGAAGAGGGGGAAGAAAACGAAGAAGTCGGAGATAGAGGACATACCTGAGATGACGATGCCGGGACCGATGATGAATTCAGTGAGGAAGGAGTCGGAGTTGATGAAGCAGAAGAGGAGGACGAGTGAAGGATCCCACGAGGGGGCAAGACAGACTGTATGAGTAAAACAGGAGTGGCGGATGAAGTCGGAGACGGTGAGGACGATGCAGCGACAGACGGCGAGGACTTAGCAAACGGGAACTCAGTCTCAACAAATTGGACATGCATGGAGACATAAACACGACCAGTGGCTTTATCAAGACAAAAATATGCACTTTGCGATGGCGAATAACCAAGAAATACACACTCCTTCGAACGCTCTGCTAGCTTATGAGGCGTATAAGGTCGAAGCCATGGGAAACAGGTACACCCAAAAACTCTTAGCTTTGTGTAGTTGGGAGTGGTCATGAATAGTTTCTGATAGGGAGATTGGTTAGAAAATACTGGCGTTGGTAATCTGTTGATGAGATAAACAGCCGTAGAAAGAGCAAACGGCCAATACGTTTTGGGCATCGAAGCATGGGAAAGCAGAGCGAGACCAGTTTCCACAATGTGCCTATGTTTGCGTTCAGACATCCCATTGTGTTCAGGCATGTGCGGAGGAGAGGTGAAGTGAGCAATCCCGTGTGTAGATAAGTAGGTACGAAGCGCAATGTACTCACCACCATTGTCAGAGTACAAAGTTTGAATCCTCTCACAAAATTGATTTTCAACAAGGGCTTTGAAGGCGATGAAGGTATGTTTCACATCCGACTTGTTTTTGAGTGGATAAAACTATGTGTAACGGGTGTAATGATCCACAAAAATGAGATAATATTTGTAGTTATCAAGAGAAAGGATAGGAGATGTCCAAACATCAGTAAAAAGATATTGTAAAGGTCTGGTGGATTGAATAGAGGAAACACCAAAAGGCAATTTGTGTGTTTTATTAAGTAAGCAATCAGAACAAGAAAAATGTTTAGAGGAAGAACAAGAAAGTGGTAAAGAAAACTTTGAGACAATCATGTTTAAGATAGAAGATGAAGGGTGGCCAAGCCGAGAATGCCAGGAGGATATAGTTGTTTTCGAACTGGGAGATGCATACAGAGAGTGAATGTGAGAAGCTGTCATTGGCCACTCATACAGTTCTCCTTTAGTCTTGCCTTGGAGTAAGGGAGCCCCGTGTGAAGATCCTTCACCTGATAGGAAGCAGGAGCAAATTCAACAGTTACTTGATTAGAATTGCATAACCGATAGACTGAAATAAGATTTTTGTGTATGTTGGGTACACATAAGACATTTTCTAAAGCAAGAGGTCGAGTAAGAGAAGGCAAAGTCGTCAAACCCTAATGTTAGTTATTTTCAAACCAGAACCATCACCGATCAAGACCTCATCATTGCCCGAGTATGGTTGATGCAAAGAAAGATTTTGGAGATCCGATGTAATATGGTGTGTAGCCCCACTATCCAGCATCCATGGATCAGAGTTGTTGGGTGAACCGAGAGCAAGGTTCGCACGCGGCTGCCAGGGCGTGAAAGGATTGCTGTTTTGCGGGCGAGAAAAAGACACATGATGCTGAAGCTGAGGACACCTCCGAGCAGAGTGGCCTTG
>NW_010921794.1:23773-26204 GCF_000633955.1 Camelina sativa
TCTGCTTGGTTACTTTGCCTGGAACGTTGGAGCTGACGTTAACACTGTTCTATCCACCGCAGGTTCGTCTCTTTTTTCTTTTTCTTTATTTTTTTTCTTTCATTTATATTCTTTCATAAAATATTCTCTTAAACTTACAGCATGGAAAGCATGGTCTGGTTAATTGACAACCATATCGGATCGGAGGAGTTCCCACAACGAGAAGTGAATGAAGAAATCATATATATAAAAGTAAGGTTTTGGTCTCTCCTTATTGGTTGATTTTTATTTAATACTTTCTAATTTTTTTATTTTTTTATTTGTTTCTAATTGTTTAATTGCTTTAAATAATATTTAAGACACAATTAACACAATACATTTAATTCATACATTAAAATAAAATCATAACTGAAAATAAAATAAATTATGTGTTAATTATATTCCACCACTCAATTTTATTCAAACACAATAAATAATATTTGTCACTCCAATAATTTTAAATATAACTTCTATCAATTCTTATCATATAAATAAGCATTGCCTCATTCTCTCATATTGACATTTTTTACTTTTTCATTTTCAGATTCTCTCATTCTCTTACACAATATCTCAAATCATTTTTTGTGTGTTTTTTATGTTTTCAATTTCTTATTTTTGTTGTATGGGTTACAAAAAACCTAATGAAATATCATTGTAAAATTTTAATTTTAGAGACTACAATATATATATATATATATATATTTACACTGTTTTTATATTTAAAGATTCATCACATTATCTAATTTGGATTATCATCTTCTAAGTAATCATTCTCTCCTCCTCTCTCATCAATATCAAATGTTGTTATCTTTAATATGTATTGTAAGAGTTTGATTCTATATTTTAATTTAGAAAGTATTATATATAATTAACATTGTTTTCAATTTATATTTTATTTATATAAAAATAAAATATTTTTTTTATATTTCTTTCCTTTCAAATCTATTCATAATTATTTTTAAAATTTCCATAGCTAAATTTAAATTCACAAATGTTGGTTTTAACAAAAAATCAAGTTTATTTGAGAATCTGTTTCAAAAGATTTATCTTCATTATCTATTTTAGATTAGCATCTTATAAGTCATTATTTTCATACTCTTACAATATTCACCACACAATAAGGTCATGAAGTTGAAAAGATTCATCTCTAATTCTCTATTATGTACTTTGGTTATCTCACATATTCATGTATTATTTTCAATAATTTAGAATGATCGATATAATTATCTATTTATAAAGTCATTTTATTTTGTAAAGTCTATATTTTTTTGTGATCCAATAGATAAATATGTAAAGATCAATATAATATTTCTATTATTTAAGATTTGAGGTTTTGAAAACAAAAAGAACTTAATTATAAAAATTGATTTTCTTGATTTAAGCAAAATGAAAAATGATTCCAAAAAGAAATCAAGTGTAACTGGAAGTGAAATATAGAAAATAATATAATTATTCAAATACCATTTAACTAAATCCTCTAAAGATGAAACTATTAGTATGAAATCTAGCACTATAAATTAAATTGATGAGTGAAAAAAAAAACGAAAGGATTGAAGTTATTCTTGGGGTTTTAAAAAATCTTTAGATTGAAGTTCATATAATCTTTAAAAACAAAACTAATTTAGTTTGTCACTTCAAAAGTAATATTTTCAATTTGGAATATTATGTGTGAGTGTTGAGTTTATATCAACAAAACAATCAAAAAGTGTAAGTTTAAATTTTGATTGAGCCACTTGGTATTCCTTTTCTTTTAAGTCAAAAATAAATTAAAATATTTATTTATAATTAACCCACTTTAAAGGCATTTTAAGTCTACCTTTAACTTAAATGGAACTCCTACCCAATAATTTTACATTCATTCCTCCAACTAATATATTTATCTTTCAAGAAAAAATGTTTTTGATAAAATTTAAATCTTTTTAATTATTTTAATTGCTTTAAACTTTGAAATGAGGAATATTCTAATATACAATAATTTTATAAGTAGTTACTAAACTTTTTGATAATTTTATTTGATTCAATTTTACTATACTACAGTCTTATGTTTACAATGTCATTAAAAAAAATTCTTTAAATCAATGTTTAACCTCTATAAAACATGATCATAAACATAGATTCCCTCATATAAGGAGAATATTTAAATTTCTATGTTATTATTTATATTAATATAGCTAATCAATTTGTAATAATTTTTTGTAGTATTGGTTAATTTTTTATTTATAGAAAAGTTTATATATTTTAAATTTTGTATAATAAATAACCATACCAAAAAAATGTTGACATGAGTGTTATTTTGAGAAATTGCTACAAAATTTTTTGAGATTCATACATTAGTATAAACTTTTTGAGATTATACATTAGTAAACTAATATTTTAGTTTAAGAAAATTTAAGAAATATAATCAAAACTATTA
>NW_010921794.1:26264-26948 GCF_000633955.1 Camelina sativa
TCTGAACGAAAACGACAAGAATCACACCACAGAAAGCTCCCCACCACATCCTTATCCATAGATCTTCACTCAAAAAACATATCTACCAAAAAACGGCTTAGAACTCATCACGAACGCTCACAATAGGAACTTTTTGAAGAGAAAACTCTTCTTCTCAAGTGTTTAGAACGACAAAACGGCTAACCAAAGTTTAGGGCGTCTAGCTTCCTTATTTATAAGCAAGCTCTTGGTTTTCCCCATCAAACCACATCGAACTAGAGACATTGGAAACAACCCGAGTGCAAACCACACAATAGTGTCGATTGATGCCCTGACCTTGGCGTTGATCAATGCTCAAACCGTAAATATGATTCGCGGGTGTTACAAAACCATACGATAAATGTAAAATAGAGAACCCGAAAATTAAAAAAAAAATTAAAAAAAAAACTCTAATTGTTAATTTAACATATTATAATTGTCTGGGCAAAAAAATAAATTGCGCAAAAAACAATAGTTTAAGAAAAGTAATATCTCAATTAGGACAGTTCTAATAAATTCTTAAAAAAATTAATAATTCAATGAAAAATACCTTAAGTTTATAAACAAACAAAATAATATCGTATTACTAAAATGACCAGTAGTATTTTTATATTTATGAATCATAAAATATCTAGAGTCCAATCTAGTCACAATTTCATTGTAATG
>NW_010921794.1:28330-31963 GCF_000633955.1 Camelina sativa
CAAAATACCGGATTGGGAATTGCATCGGTCGATGCATGTTCAGTTTTGTGCGGATGAGTTTAAGTTAAATGCTGCGTTTTGGGTAAAAGGGAAAAGGAAAATCCTGAAATCGTTTCTTTTGTCTCATTAGTCGACTTTGGCCGTTTTTGAGAGAAACAAAAGAGAGAAAGAGTGTTCTTGGTGTTCTTGGTGATTTCTGTGGATTGGTGGCGTTTTCTGGTGAGATCTGAGGCTTAGAACGTTGTAGGAGCTCAGGGGCGGACTCACGTTCATTAGAGGGGGTGAAAGTGCACCACATAAAAGTATAAAATGTTTAGTTTATGCATACTAATTAGTGATATAAGGTAGCCTAGTGGTCAATGATGCACCCCATAATATTTGAGATAAACGGTTCAAATCCCCAACTAGACAATTTTGGGTTTTTTTTTGCACCCCCTCAAAAGATTTGCTGGATCCGCCACTGTAGGAGCTTGCTAGGAGTGTTTTATTGCTTGCTTGAGGTTCAGTTTCGTCTTGGCAAAGGTAATTGCATGACCATGGCTTATCTAAGCTAGAGATCTCTCTGATTTGCTTGTTATGTGTTGTTAGGCTTGTTCGATTGATATTTGGGACGTTAGGAAGCTTTCTTGTGGCTTGAGATCGAGTTTTGTGGTTGTAGGAACGAAGATCCGACGAGAAGCTTCGGAGGAAACAATGCTCGACATTGCATCGGTCGATGCACATTGTGCGTCGGTCGATGCAGATGCGAGGACGGCGCAGAAACTCGAGGGTTTTTGTGTTATGTCGAGCATGCATCGGTTGATGCAATGGGAGCATCGGTCGATGCAAGTTAACCTTGCATCGGTCGATGCAGATCTTGTGTCGCTCGACACAACCTCCAACTAGTGTCGGTCGATGCATATTGGTGTCTGTCGATGCAGAGTCCTAGTTTGTCTATTGTTGATTGTTGATTGTTGGTTGATGGTTAAAGATGTCTCTACTGCTTGTATGTATAGCCCAGTAGATGGGATGATTGCCTTACTGAGTGTTTATAAAATACTCATGCATTGCAATTTGTGTTTGTGGTGCAGGTAAAGGCAAAGTGAGATCGTGGAATCAAGGCAATGAAGAGGAGGATGTTCTAGGGACTCAATTGGATGTTGTCTGGCATTGCTAGGTTGCTAGAGTTGAGTCATTAGAAACATTGCTAGGTTGCTGGTTCTATGATTCTTGTTGTTTGGTATTTGGATATTGATTATGTTATAATATTAGTTTATTATTGGATTATTATTGGATATTGGTATTTGTTATTCCGCTGTTGATTGTGATTGTGGTTAGGTGGCTAGTGGGTATGAGACCACAAGTTGTAGTTTAATTATTATATTTATATTTATTATTTTTTTAAAAAATGGTTGGGTCCTTTCAGTTTGGTATCAGAGCCCTTACGGTTCTAGGTTTGGGTTCACTAGGCTTTGTGCTGTAGATGTTTGGGATTTGCATGCTTTGGTTTATTATGTGAGTTAGTCAATTGTGTGTGGCATGGAGTCCTAGAACATCCTCTTCAAGCCTACAGTGTGATTCCACGGTGAGTTTGTGTTTTTGTATTTTTGTGTTATGTTAAGATTGCTTGCTAGCCTCTGTTCTTGGAAGTTCAGTGGTTAAAGGTGTTTGAGTTGTTGATCGTGGACAGGGACGTGGTCGTGGTCATGGTCGGGCAGGTCCCGAGGGTAGCGAGTGTGTAGTTCAGAGTTCAACGAGGAGGTACGTTAGAGGGTCGCAAGCGTAGGAGGGACCAGAGAGGGTTAGCCGGTGAGAATGCCGGGGATGCTGGGAAAACAGGTGTGGGGTTGCAGCAGGTGGAGCCTACGGTCAAGATGATTGCTTGGCAGATCTGTTGGCATGCTGTTGGAGCGGTTACCGAGAGGGGTACCAGTGCAGGCTCCAGTTGTACCGCATGTGGTGGGGTGCAGCCAAGGGCTGCGAATGTTGAAGAGTTTCCATCTTATGTTAGGAGGATGGAGCAGTTGTAGATGACCGGTATGAGATTATTCACAAGTGGTATCGGGCCTAGAGAGGCGGATAGGTGGACATATGCAGTTGGAGCAGATATTTCTCTGTTTGGTGGTTAATCCAGTGGGATATTAGAAGTTGAGTGGGCAGGTGTAACATTGCAAAGTTATACTCGGATCACAGGAGGTACTGTTTGTAACGCCCCCGAACCGTTCTATGACTCACTAGCTAGCTAGCTAGCCGTGACAGTGTCCCCGCGTGAGTGGTCGTCGAGAACTCACGCGTGACAACCGCTTTTGGAACAGAAAAATCGACTCACTATTCTAGCTAGACTCGAGAACAAATTTCAAGAGGCTAAGCTAAAATAAAACACACAACACCAATTCAAGCATTGATAAGTCAAGCACATAGCAAGAAATCAATCAAGAATAACACAAGCTATAATCAACAAGAAGCAAGAAATATATTTCAAGCAACTTAAGATTGTTCCACATGCATGCAACCAATTTAAGCAACTTAAGCAATACAATGCAACAAGTTCTAATATGCATGCAACCGTTTGATTTAACCGTCTAAATCCTTCTTAATCCAATTAAGCATGCAAGCCAATTTTATTCAATTTAACCCATTTAAATCCCTCAAGTCCAACTTATGCATGCGTGCTAACCTCAATCGTTTTTATGCAAAAAATTGCAAATAAACTTCACCAAGTTTTAATTATGCATGCAACCGGTTTTAAGCAAATAAAATTGCTAACCACTTCAATTCTCATCTTGCATGTAATATCCTTTGTCCAAATTTTAAGTAAGTCCAAATTACTTAAATGCATCCCAATTCATTCGCGATCTTGCATGGTGATTCCTAGCTCAAATTTGATGTAATCTTTAACATGAATTTAGCATGAATCCTACCAAATTTATGCATGCAACAATTTAACTGATTCTACCGAGAATCTAGTCTACATGCAACACACAATTACCGCAGAACTCACCTTTACGTGATCGGTGATGATTGCACTTCACGGCACCGCGGATCAGACACTCCTTCTCTTCGCGACAGTAGCCTCTCGCTTCGTCCGCTACAACCGTCTTTTCTTGGCTTACACTCGACGCAACAATCGGTACTCTCTCGGTCTTTTCTCGACGCAGACAGCATCTTGCTCTCAGCTCAGTCTCGAAGTGGACAGTGTCTCGCTTTCGATCAACTTTACCAAAAACTCCGTCTCCTCTCGACGCAAGCAGCACTTCGCTTCGATCTCCCTCTCGACGATCTTTCTCGTCTCTCTCGACAATCCCTCTCGGCAATCTCTCTCGGCAATCTCTCAATCTCGTCTCTCTCTCTCTCTCTCTCGGATTTGAGAGAAAATTAAGCTTTTGAGAGAATTTTGAGGAAATGAGCAAAATGATCTCCCAAGATCTCTATTTATAGGCTCGACATCCTCCTCCTCTTCCCTTAGTGGAACTCGACAAATGGCATCTCTCCTTTTGCATGTAGAGCGTGCATTTCACGCTCGCGACAAATGGCAACATTTTCTTTGCATGTGGCGCGTCTCCTTCACTCCCCAATCCATAAGCAACAATTTTCATTTGCACCCCATCTTCTTTCTGCATGCCTTGCATGTTTTCCCATTGGTTGATTCTTGAG
>NW_010921794.1:36383-37686 GCF_000633955.1 Camelina sativa
TCTTTGTGACGGTCCTCTTTAGGACAGATTGTTTGGTCTTTGTAACGGTCCTGGTTAGGACATATTGTTTGGTCTTTGTGATGGTCCTGTTTAGGACAGATTATTTGGTCTTTGTGACGGTCCTGTTTAGGAGATATTGTTTGGTCTTTGTGATGGTCCTGTTTAGGATAGATTGTTTGGCCTTGTGGCATGTATATGATCCTTGTGTGGTCATGAGGTATTCCAGTGAGGGGATATGTGGTAGGTAGGACATTGAGATGTTTTACGCGAGCCACGGGAAGGAAACCTGGATAGGGATAGGACTCAGACTTGTTCAGAATTGTTTGCTCGCGACTCTAGGGGGACTTAGGTTCTCCTAGTACTGCCATATTCTGAGACTTTGTGGCTTGGGAGTATGGTTGGTATATCGACTTCGGATGATGATCCGGAGGCGCGCTGTAGGGTGGCAACCCGAGAGACAAGTATTGGATTTTCCTTATATATTATGGCATGCGGGCTTAGGCCCGATGAGGAGCCAACATTATGGCATGCAAACTTAGGTCTGATGATGAGCCAATAAAAACTCAAGGTTTAGGCCTATGAGTAAAGGAAAATCCAAAAGGCGAGAGCAAATAACGCCTGAAGCGTGAGTCTATCACCTAGAGGTGACCTTCCGTAGATCGGTCGGAGGAGTGCGGGCTGTGGAGATGGTTGCACGGGAGTCCTTGGCAGATGGTTGTTTGAGATTCGAGGACGAATCTAGATTGGTGGGGGAGAATAGTAACATCCGCAAACCAAAATCCTGGTTTAGGGGTTGCATACGGTCGATGCAATAGGTGCATCGGTTGATGCAATAGGTGCATTGGTCGATGCATGTTCAGTTTTGTGCGTACGAGTTTAAGTTAAACGCTGCGTTTTGGGCAAAAGGGAAAAAGAAAACCCTGAAATCGTTCTTTTGTCTCATTAGTCAACTTTGGCCGTTTTTGAGAAAAACAAAAGAGAGAAAGAATGCTCTTGGTTTTCTTGGTGATTTATGTGGATTGGTGGCGTTTTCTGATGAGATCTGAGATTTAGAACGTTGTAGGAGCTTGCTAGGAGTGTTTTATTGCTTGCTTGAGGTTCAGTTTCGTCTTGCAAAGGTAAGTGCATGACCATGGCTTATCTAAGCTAGAGATCTCTCTGATTTGCTTGTTATGTGTTGTTAGGCTTGTTAGATTGATATTTGGGACGTTAGGAAGCTTTCTTGTGGCTTGGGATCGAGTTTGTGGTTGTAGGAACGAAGATCCGGCAAGAAGCTTCGGAGGAAAACGATGCTCGGCATTGC
>NW_010921794.1:40603-41092 GCF_000633955.1 Camelina sativa
ATATATTTTAAAAATATAAACAATGTTGTATCCTAATTTTAATATATATTTGTTATTATTAAATGATTTAGATATGTAAATATTTAATCTTAGTTTTATAAATAAATTTAAGTTTTATAATTTTTTAAATAGTTTGTTATTGTTTCCTAAGATTTCTGAAACAATAAATATAATATGTTTAATTATTTTATTACATAATTTCGAAATAATTTTATTATTATTTTATTAAATAATTTCGAAATTATTTTATTAATGATTTTTTGTAATCGAATAAATTAATAATTACTATTTTTTTGGATAATCATTTTCAAATTACAACAAATTAATATTAAGATTCTGTTATTATATTTTATATTAAAATATAGTAGCATTATGTGTAATAGTTTACATGGAGTAAGATTATTTGTTTAAAAGGTTACTTACATAAGTATATAGATATAATATTTGTTTTCTCTATTAATTAATTAGTCGCAAGATTAGTAATTTTTG
>NW_010921795.1:0-18586 GCF_000633955.1 Camelina sativa
CATTGCATACATCATCATTCACACCACAAAATAAACTTGTTTCAGTCAGATAATCTCCTTCCACTTTGATCCTGAAGAAAATGAATATGGTTTTCATTTAACTTTGCTGAGAGCATTTTATGGAAGAACTTAGTATTCCGGTCACCAAGGTGCATCCATTTAGCGCGAGATCTCTGGCGATAAAATTTTTCCTCAGCCTTGCTTAACATTTTCCAACGAGTGCGAACAAGATGTTCCTCCCTTGCTAGCTCTGGGGTGGGGGCTGTGAGGATAGCTCTGTGTAACTCATCCAGTCTGGATTCTTCAACTTTCACTCTTTCAAAAATACCACTAAAATGCCGCTTGTTCAGTCTGCGGAGAGCCGGCTTTAGTGCTTTCAAGGTCTTGTAAACCTTGAATTGATTGGAACCACTCACAGCACTACAGTTCCAGGATTGACTTACCACTTCTGTATACTCTGGGTGGTCGATGACATGGTGGAAGAATTGAAAAGGCTTCGGAATAAAGCGTCTTGATTGTGGAACACTGAACCAAATAGGAGTGTGGTCAGATTGTTTTGGGTCTAGCCACTCTGCAAACGCCTCCGAAAAGGTAGAGGCCCATTCTTGGTTAATCAAGGCGTGATCAATCTTCTTAGAAATCGTATGCCCGTCACTACAGTTCCACCAAGAGAAAAGAAGCCCCTTGGCCTGAGCTTCAAATAAGTATGCATCCTGGAGAGCCAAATTCATGTCCTCCATTCCTGGCAAATCAACCTCCGAGTTAAGATGATCTGAATGCTGCGAAACAGGCAGAATTTGGTTAAAGTCACCAAGACAGGTGTGGTGGCACTAATGCTGACCAAATCCTCCCAGAGAGACGTTCTTTACTCAACCAGATTGAAGCCATAGACAAATGAGACAATGAGACTCAGGTTATCCGTAGGCAGAAAGACACCGCATGTTACCATTTGGGCCGAGGCATGGTAAACCACCAGAGAGATACGCGGATCCCAAACAACCATAATTCTAGTCGAGTTGTGATGATCAAAGTTACCAAAAATTTTCCAACCAATCGGAATAGCACTCCCAATTCTCCTTAAGTTTACTTCTCTAATATGAGTCTCCAAAAAGCGCCAAAAAGAGGCTTACTGATATTAATCCAATCCTTCGTCATAGTCTGACGCGAACCGCTGTTCAATCCTCTTACGTTCCACACAAAAAACATATTGGTAATGGGTTATTAATGAATCGAGGCAGCCTTGCGGCTGGACCTACGACAAGACACCAAAATGAAGGGGGTGTCAACCTCCCCCGTAACTGATTGAATATGAATGCAACTGACCAAGCCTTGGGTAGGGATCTCAGCAGCAGTCTTCTCCTGATCTGATCCCAAATTTGAGGTGGTGTTGGAGTTGGCGGCTTCTCGTTCTGGTGCAACAGGGGTGAGAAACCGCGAGCCTAAGACTGTTTTCGAACGCACCCTACTAAGAAGAGAGTCCTGACGAGACATCCCCTCCCTTCATGCTGGTCTTCCCCTACTGCTAGGAGATATCCTAGACACTTTTTGCACTGAGACCGTAGGAGCATTCCGTGGGCACAGAGTCGTAGTGTGTCCAAATTGGTCGCAAGAGGCACATTTCTGGGGAAGCCAGGGATAGGAGACATCAATGTCGATCTCACGACCATCACTAAACCCAGAGACGACACGGGTAGGGAGCTCTTTAAGCAGATTCACCCTAACCAAAATTTTTGCAGATTCCTTTCTGGCTGTTTCAGGTGCAAGGGCTATTGGCTTTCCTAATGCAGTTGCGATGCGACCAAGGCTCTCTCTGTTAAACAACAAGTATGGAACTCCCCTAAATTCCACTGTCACGACAGCGGAGGAGATTGGAGGTGTATCGGGGTTGAAATCAGGTGACCAAGGGGCAACAAACATTGGATGACCCACTATACTCCACATATTACGGCTGAGAATCGTTTCTCTGACCCGTGGATTCGTCACCTTTAGCAAGAAGATTCCATCCCCAATGCGATGAACAAAGATTCTCGGACCAGCACCCAGATAGTATTTACTACCCCAATTATCCTACCCATTGGCGGAGGGGGGCCGTGGAATTGTGCAAAGACAAAATTCTGAAACTCAATCTTTGCGGTTTGGATATTCTCATCCGGGATGAATACGAAAGGGACTCCAGAAATGTGCTGAGAAGGAGTACCAATCTCTTCCAAACAGGAAGGATCCCGAGCCACTGTCGAGTATGAACAGGGGCCAGGGGAAGAGCCATCACCGGAGGCTGGACCTGCAACGGCGTTCGTAGGAGGAGTAACGACATCAACGAAAGGAACAGTAGCACCGGAGGGTGAATTTTCAACGGTGGGGACTGAGGGGCTCGTCAAGGTAGATCTCAGATCTACTTCAGGAACCGAAACCGAGGCATCTGCCAAGGAAAGATCTGGAGTGGGAGCAGCTGGCGTTGCCGGAGCGGGTGGGAAATCAGACGCGACTGCGGTAGGAGGCCAAGAGGCTCAGAACCAGCGGTCGCAGCAGGCAACGACGGCGGTTTTCGAGAGCCGGAAGCAACAAGGACAGAGATCCGGGCATACTCTGATGACCCTGGAACAACCCCATGCAAGGCTTTTTTCTTCTTCTTGGGAATCATGGAGAAATTTCCGACCGTCGGCGTGAGACCGATGTCGGGGAAAGGAGGGGAGAGAGTTTTTTTTCTTTCTATAGTCGAAAAGTAGTTCTTAATTCTTCCATTAATCTGTTGAATCAATTCTGAAGAGAAAGAGAGAGAAAGAGATTGAAATATTTGAGAAATACGTCTGATTGTGTTTGTTCATCTTTTCTGAGTGAAATACATTAAAATCTAAAATGACACCAAATCAAATAAACATTGAATAACAGAGTTTTTAACATATTCTAAAATCCATCAAATAAATACATAATCCAATAACAACTGATTTTAATAGATTTTTTAAAATACCTAATTGAATAACGCTTTATTTCAATATACATCAGATTCTTTTAAAATACATTGTTGAATAACACCCCTAAAACATAATATGGATTTTGAAATCCAAAAACAAATCATTAAATGACTAACATGGGATTTTAACAAGTATTTTGCAAATAACCAATAACATATAATTTTAATAAATATTCCAAAATCAATGATTGAATAACTAATGATTTTTGTTTGGATTTTCAAATCCATTAAAATCATAAAACCAATAACCTCTCTACAATTCTATATAGATTTAAAAATCACAATAACAACCAGTTAATTTATAAGAAAAGCTTTCAAAAAGTTGACCAACCCTATAAGAGGAGCTTTCCAAAAATGTTATCAGAACACTGTACAAAGGTTTAAAAATGAAGAAGAATGTAAAAGGCAAACGAAACAAAGCTACTAAAGTCACCATCGCATATAGATATGGGAAGTAAGCAAAAGGTATCCTATGCGTCTACTATGACTTCGATGAAATTCAAGCTAGTCTTCATACTCTGTCTCTTCATCATCATCCTCCTCGTTGTTTTCGCCAAACCTCCAGCCATCATCCACATTCTCTCTATCTTCCTCTGTCTCCTCGCTATCTTCTTCTAATTCTTCTCTTTCTACTTCTTCAAAAGCTTCTTTTGCTTGCCATGGTTTATTTGCAATCCTCACTTTGGCTGGCGAAGAGGTTGAACCTTTCTTTCCAACTTTGGCCGGTGGTGTCCTCATGTTTGGCTTAGTTCTGCTCGGTTGTTTATGTGTCTGGCTTTTCCCATTACTAGCGTGTTTCCTGTAAACATCTTGGTCACTCCCATTATCCACATCATTCGTGTCATTGCCGCTGTGCTTGTTCAGTGTGGGGTTCTCCGCGTTCTCTTCTGGTAAATGCCCTGGATGCTCTCTCTTCAAGTGGAGCTTAAGCTTGTACTCATGTATGTAAGCTTTCTCACACCCTTCGTAAGGGCATGCGTACGGTCGATCCGGAGACGCACCAAAAACTGCTGCAGGTGTTTTGACAGTCCTCGATACTTTCTCTGCGGGTGGGGTATATTTGGGCGTCTCTCCAGCACCATTCTGTTACACCGGTAGTGAAATTTAGAGAGATAAGTTCTAAGAAGCTTGCAAATATGAATACATAAGGGGGTGTAATCATGAATGAACCAATGCATTGTTCTGCCTATGCGTTGCCACAGTACACTTTAAGTATAAACAATGAATACTTCTGACACCAGAATCATTGAATTCAAAGAACTGTTGGATTCTGCAACTTCAACCTATTAAGAGAGTTGTGATTCTAATCATGCAACTTATAATAAAAATAGAATTCTATGCTCCAGAAAGGAAGTTAGCAAGCATCGAGTGAGATTACTGGAAGCCTTGACAAGAGTAGTTACGCCAACCTCTAGCAAAGAAAAACTACACCCAGGCGTAAAAAATAAAGACACAGGATTCGAAAGAAATAAGATTGAAGTAACCAAAGCAACACAGTTTCTACTAAACTCTGATAAGACCCTGACAAGAGAACAAAGAAAAGTATTTAATGACAATATATTGAATTTGAGTAGTGATACCTTTTCATGGTAGGCAATAACGTGGTTCCTTAGCTTGTATTCATGAGCATATCTCTTCCCACACCCACTGTATGGACAGATGTGATAATTTTCTTGTGAATGAGTCTTCATGTGAGATCTGAGGTTAAAATCCAAGGAGAATGCCTGCATCCATCATCTACGAAATGTAAGTGTACAGCATGAGAATGAATTTTAAAGTTACTAATCACAGGTAACACGGTCCCTTGCCTAATTGCATATCATATATACAAATAAAATAGGCTACTGAAAGTAACAGAATCAATCACCTTTCCACAGCCTTCATAATTACATACAAAAGCCCTCTCTCCAGTATGAATAAGATAATGTCTCTTCAACTTTGAACTATCCAGAAATTTCTGTTACAGCAAAAACAAAAATCAGATGGCTTGATATATCATCATAAAAGTGAATGTTTAATCAGGGTGAATAAACCCAACTAAAAGAGGTTAATTATACTATACTACCTTCCCACATCCTGCGTGATTGCAAACATATTGCCTTTCTCCATGAATGTGAGAATGTTTTCTTAACGCACTAACGTCAAAGAAAGTCTTCCCACATCCGTCGTAACTGCAGAGAAACAAAATCTCTGTCGTTGGTTCTGGCTCAGGCTCTGGAACATCAGGCTCTTTCTCTTTTTCTGTGAGTCTCTTCAGAGTGTCCTCTGTATCAACAACAACAACACAAACATAACATAATGATACAATTACATTTAAAAAAAAATTAGATCAAAAAAATCATAGTTTTCAATCAATCTCACCTGTAACCCATTTGTGAAGATAACACTTCCCACCTGTAGCAACAATATCTTGTGGTACCCTAAACATTACGAAGCCGTAATCTAAGAGATCGTTCATGGGCGCATAAGCCTCTAAGAATTGAAAAGTGACGGAATCAGAATATTACCACTCTTTGATCCACTTAACAGCAGGAGCTTTCGATTTAAGGATGGGACGCCTCTCGAAAGGATTTTGATATGGATAGTTGGGATGCTCCATCGATTTCCTCTGTAGAAAGGTGGTTCCTTTGTTGATTTTGAGTAAGATGAGTTTTGGAATTTGGGGAAGATGATTTAGGGTTCTGGGGAAAGAACGATCGAGAGGACAAGAACGAGAGAGACCTTAAGCAATTGTACTTTGATAATGGAGTCCCGGTTCAATTAACACTGTGTTTATGCCGGTTCTTGGACCCGGTTTTTAACCAATATCTCTATCGGCCTCGAGGGTGATTGAATTTAACATTTTAAGGATTTTTGTATGATTTTACTATTTTTGAATTTTGCTTGAAGATTTTTTTGAAGAATCGATTATCTTTTAAAATTTTTCTATTAAAAAAAAAGTAAATAAAATATGATTCCGTGAGATCTTATTTTATTATATAAAGTTGGGTTTTCAAAATTAGTCATTAACAAGATTATGACATGTGTCAAATATACTGATAACATGTATAAAAAAATTATTATTTTTCAGATAATAATATTAAATCTACATAAAATTAAGATTTTTATATCTATAAAAAAAAGTTTCTAAATCAAAAAGGAAAATTAACAAAACTAATATATTTTTCCTAAATTTTATGTGTTTTCTCAATTAGATTTTGACATATATAAACAAAAATAATAATTCATTAAGCATGTATATTATTATTAATAAAAAAATAGTGAATAACAAATCTTAAAAAATAACATAAGTTATGTCAAAAGAATTATTATTTTTGAAACGTAATAGGAACAACTAATTAAGAAAATAACATTATATCTATATAAAATTTACATGTTTATATCAAAAGCTTTAATCTTTGATTTTGTTTTTCTGATATAATTTTGCTGATCTATTGTGGGTCTTATATTCGTACGGGTTCTTCAATAAAAGCTATCATATGCAATGAAATGGAATCAAAGTATATAAAGCCCGCTAAATTAGTCAAGGATGGAGATACTGATGGAGGTTCCAAAAGTGATTCTACAGTTAGTAGCGTTATAAGTTTTGAAGATTAGTCAGTGGTTGAAGTATTTGGTCAAAATCTAAAGTTTTCTCTGCTAGATAATGTCAATGAATCCTGTACTGAAACAAGAGCTGCTTGATCAAGTAATTGAGAAGCGATTTTGATATTTGATTTTTTTTTCCTGATATAATTTTGCCGATCTATTATGGGTCTTTTATTCGTGCGGGTTCTTCAATGGAAACTATCAGATACAATGAAATGGAATCAAAATAGATAAAGCTCGCTAAATTAATTAACGATGGAGACAATGATGGAGGTTCCAAAAGTGATTCTACAGTTAGTAGTGTTATAAGCTTCGAAGATTAGTCAGTGGTTGATGTATTTGGTCAAAATCTAAATTTTTCTCTTCTGGATAATGTCAATGAATCCTGTACTGAAACAAGAGCTGCTTGATCAAGTAATTGAGAAGCGATTTTGATATTTGATTTTTTTTTCCTGATATAATTTTGCCGATCTATTATGGGTCTTTTATTCGTGCGGGTTCTTCAATGGAAACTATCAGATACAATGAAATGGAATCAAAATAGATAAAGCTCGCTAAATTAATTAACGATGGAGACAATGATGGAGGTTCCAAAAGTGATTCTACAGTTAGTAGTGTTATAAGCTTCGAAGATTAGTCAGTGGTTGATGTATTTGGTCAAAATCTAAATTTTTCTCTTCTGGATAATGTCAATGAATCCTGTACTGAAACAAGAGCTGCTTGATCAAGTAATTGAGAAGCGATTTTGATATTTGATTTTTTTTTCCTGATATAATTTTGCCGATCTATTATGGGTCTTTTATTCGTGCGGGTTCTTCAATGGAAACTATCAGATACAATGAAATGGAATCAAAATATATAAAGCTCGCTAAATTAATTAACGATGGAGACAATGATGGAGGTTCCAAAAGTGATTCTACAGTTAGTAGTGTTATAAGCTTCGAAGATTAGTCAGTGGTTGATGTATTTGGTCAAAATCTAAAGTTTTCTCTTCTGGATAATGTCAATGAATCCGGTAATGAAACAAGAGCTTCTTGATCGAGTAATTGAGAAGCGATTTTGAAATTTGGGAAGTTGGAACGGTAAACCGTTTTAAAATTGGTTTCAAACCTGATTTATGTGGTTTTCTATCAAATTTGGTTCGTAAACCGTTTAAATCCAGGTATGTAGAGAAATATATGAGAACTTTTGATTGGGGTAAAAATAAGTTGAGAACTTACGATTCGAGAATATTTGAGATGAGTTCATAGTTTTAAGTAGTTTTGGTACAATGCGATACTTCTAAAGAGTAAATAAGGCATTGATCCTTAATGTGATTATGACATATATCATTTTTTTGATTGTTTATAAAGTTTCTATTTTGTATATCTAAATTATCTAAGGCTTTCTATATACCATCATGATTATAATACTCAAAATTTTATTTTTATTATGTTATATTAATTTTCTTTCAATTTTTCAACTTTGATTAGGTTGGTCATAAAATGACTGTAATAGAGTAGATAATTTTCACCAGTTGTTCATCTAAAATATCTTTGGAGTAAAAAAAATTCATGGTTAAAAAAATTATGTCACAAAACAATTTTAGTAATTATAAGAACTATAATTATGTCAAGCAACATAAAATTTGTTTAAAAGATATTTTATAGGTGGTGATAAAGAGCATACTTTAACAATAAAATAATTTAGGGTTTAAGAGCATATTTTTAATGGTGTAATATACAGTAAAATTGTACGTGGTTACTAAATAATATGTTGCTTTGATGAATTCTTCGCATGTACAATGTTTTGTAATAAGTTGTGAAATGTTTTTAAAATTTGACAATAATAGTATTTGTAATGATGAATATTTGACAAAAGTTTAGTGGGGCATATTTTAGTTTTAAATTATTGTAATAATTGTTATAATGTATTAAAAATATAAAAATATAAGTGTATGAATACAAATATGATTTTTTCTCTAACTAAAATTATTTATATATTTACTTCAACAAATAATTTTTTTTTTTATATATTTTTTAAAAATTGTTTAGGGTTTTAGATTTTTTCTCTTCAACAATTTTAATACCCGCACATCGTGCGGGCCCTTATCTAGTTCTATTATAAATTTTGGATGATTTTAAAATATTTCACAACACAAAAAGGGAGAATTTGACTCCAATCTCTACAACGATATCTAACTTAAATTCTACATTTTTCATCAGTTTTGATGCAGAGCACAAGTATAATAGCAAATCAACCCAGAAAATTATGAAATTTGCTGAAAATATCAACAACAGCCGTACGAAGATAAAAAAAAACAGATCACGATTTGGGTTTACAGTTTGAAAGTTACAGTCACTTTTCGAGAAAAAATCTGCAATGATTGAACCTGCGAGTAGCCAACTTTGATACCAATTTCCCATCAAACCACAAGGAAACAGTAGACGATATTTATATCACTGGAAAGATATTGTTCTCAGGTTTCTAGAAAATCTTTCAGAGCTCAATTATGAGGTTTTTAGCCAAATAAAACGAAAAAGAAATAATCAACCCTGAAACAGATAATTATCTTTTAAACCTGAAATCTTTTTCTCACCATTCTTTGGTTTCTCTCTACAAGTACTAGCAACATCTTTAAGAACCATATGCTATAGGCTCTGTCTTTGATGCATCTTTCTATGAAGCTCTTGTGATGAAATTTTTTGTTCTTTGCTTTTTGTTTCAACAGTCTTTTCCCCCTTATTGATTGTGTGTCTCCAAACAAAAGTATCCAAGTCAAGACAGACACATAAATCACCACAAACTGTTTTTCTCTTTTACCAACAAAAAAATTAACAATTCCACCAAATATTCTAAAAACTCACCTAAATCTCCCAAAATCCAAAATTTATTAAATTCCATAAAATCATCTTAAATCCATGTTTCAATACCCCCTCCAAGAGTTCCTATATATCTATAAAAAACTGAGCCTCCAAACCTTCTTAACAGCAAAAAGGGTTTAATCATAGTTGTCTTTGTGAATCACACCAACAAGATCAAGTCTGCTCCAGAATTCCATCAAGATTAAAAACAGCCAAACCTCATATGACACCACCAAACACGAGCTCAAATAACAACCAGAATAATTATTAATAAACTTCTGAGTAGAAACCTCATCTAACAACCAGAGCTAAGAACTTGACCCTCTTCATATACCAAATAAAAATCAATTCTCAGCTAACTAATGAAAGGGAGGATTCTTGCTGAAGGAAAGGCGGCGACGAGAACAAATCATGGAGAAAAGAACAAGACTGTGAAGCTTCACCATCATCGTCTCCCAGTTGAGAGCATCAACAGATCAAGAGAGCCAAATCTTTCTTCTTTTTTGCCTTTCATTTTTTCGAGTGCGAGTTATTTGGGAGAGAGAGAGATGAAGAAGAAGAACAAGTAAGTGAAAAAAAGAAAAACCAAATTACCAGTCGGTGGTCTCTCTGCAGTCATCCTTCTCTCTCAATTTTGATTTCATAGGAAAATATTTGATTGAGGTAAGTTGCAGGTATCGATAGTTTTCTTTTTGAAATCCATCAAAATTCCAGCTAAAAGTGTATGATTTTATCATTCATATTTTTCAACTAAAAAACAACATAAAGTCTTTTAAAATCATTCAAAATAACATTTTTAAAAAAAGTTGTGATGTTTTGAATAACAGGAGATTTCAAGCAAGTTTTATAAATTATTGATTGAATAATAAAAGATTGTGTATTATTTTAAATGATTTAATATGAATGTCAAGTTGAATAACATTGGATTTTAAAAGATTTTTAAAAATCCCCAATTGAATAACAAGTGATTTTAGAAATAATTTAAAATCTTTTAGAATGTCAAGTTCAATACCTCCCTCTAGGTTCTTTCTCCTTTTGTCTCAACCGGTTTACATTGTGATTACTGGTTTGAAAACTATTTTTAGTATACAATTGTGAGAAATGACTTATCTGTTGAGAAACAGGAAAGGAATCTCTGGTATTTGTACCCAAAAGGGAATGAAATCAATGAGCGATAGGTTGTCATTCGGATACCAACGTTGGAGCACCAAAATACAATCGTTGAATGCCTAAGGGCCCTGGCAGAGGACCAATTCCAATTTGCCTTAATTGGGAAAGATAAACTGAAATTGATTGCCACCCAAAATACGGCCATGAACCTAACCGGCTTGATCCTAGGTTTTGGTATTGAAGCAATTGTCACACTTCACTCCCAAAATACACCAAAATAAAGTACAAACTTGTGTAGCTACTCACATTTCTCTCCTGACCTGAATAACAGAAAAGAGAAGGGGCTGAGTAAAACGATTTTACTCAGTGAGGAGATCAACTCTGCCCACTGGTCATACAGTAAACACGTTCAAACATAAACACGATCATTACTTAGAATCAGAACGTCTAACCATTAAACAATCATGACATCGACGAAATGAAACACATAACTCATTTATACTATTATTATCTCGTTATCATGCAATCATGCACCTTAAATATCACACTCAGAGCAAGGCCCTTGCGGCACAACTACTCCCACACTAACGTTCTCATTCTCGTTGTCATGCAAATGCTTATGCCATTCGTTAACTTGTCTTAACATGTATCTTTAAACATTAACTTCACACATTCAAGTTACTAAAAACCTAACTTCATCATGTAATCACAAACCACCCAAAGACAATTCTCGAGCCTATACTCAGCAACTATCGAAGAATATATAAGGAAAGAGGCTACTACATAACCGCAAATACCACCCTCACCTGACTTTGGAATCGACGAAAAACTGGAAGAAAAATGCGTAAGCACTTGACAATGATCTTTTCCGGTGAAAACGATAGCTCAGATAGTTTCCCTAACACCCCTGGTATTTGAAACAATCGTCAAACTGCCTTAAAGTCCATAGGTATCGCCTACATTCTTTCGCCAAAACCTCAAGTTGAAACTGCAAACTCGGATCGAAGTATCGTTTGTTGTTGCTTGTAGAAAGATCTTTCCAACGACACCAGAAGCATGATCTGGTTCCTTCAGATCCGACAGGAAATGGATCACCAAAACCACTACTTGACATTGTTTCTGATTTCTTCTTCTTCACTAAAACCAATTAAATGAAGCTGGTGTTAAACGGTGAAAATGAGACGTCCAGCTCTTCTCCCCGCTTAACATGATCCTGAAAGGAAAGAGAAAACACAACATCAACTCTTGCTCACTAAACGATGGCGTTGAAGGATTGAAAACAAGGCAGTTTGATGCTTTAAGTTTTGAGTTTGCAGTGCAAAGAAGCGGCTGGAGGTAGAAGGAGGTATATACACCCTATATATACGTATGTACATGCACACACCCACATAGGTTTTACAATCAAAGTTGCTGGGCCCTTAGTGGGCTGGATTGGGTCACACAATTCTCCCCCACTTCAAGAGAATTCGTCCCCGAATTCAACATTCTTAGCTCGGTTAGGCTTTCATCCTTAATAGATCATGGTATCAAAACTTATCCAATAAAATTTTTAAATGATTCAACTGACCATTAAAGAATCGAATAAAACATAACGGTCTCAAAACCATTTAAAGCATTAAATCAACTTCATAGAAATTCAATGAATAAATTGAATACAAACCTAATAAAATATGGTCCAAAAAGAAGAACCAAAAAAAACAAAGTTTAAAGCTTGCCTCTAATGAGCTTAAATCTTATACCTTTGAACTTTAGTTTTTGACCTGTTCTTGTTTGAAACGACCCGACCCATTTTTTTTTTATAATAATAATTAAAAAATTAACTAATGATCCCATACCCACTAGCCACCAAACCACAAACAACCAAACATAGGAAAATAACCAACAGATACCATTAAACCAATAATCAATACTTAAATAACCAATAACAATAATAATTCAACCAAGTCATAAAACATAACATCAACAACCTAGCAATGCTCTACTTACTCAACTTTAGCAACCAAACAGAAGCCAGACAACACATCAATGAGCCACTAGAACATCCTCCTCTTCATCGCCTGGATTCCATGATCAAACTTTGCATTTACCTGCACCACAACACATATGAGATGCGTGAGTATTTTATAAACACTTAGTGAGATAATCCTCCCATAAACTGGTCTATACACACAAGCAATTGAGATACCTCTAACCATCAAACAACATACAATAACCAAACAACAAACGAGGACACTGCATCGACCGACACTAAGCCATGCATCGACTGACACCAACTGGGGTTGCATCGACCGACACAAGCTTGCATCGACCGATACAAGGTTCACCTGCATCTACTGACACTAACGCTGTGTCGACCGACACAGGCTCGACATTGCACGAAATCCCTAGTTGCATCGACCGACACCTCCACATGGCATTGACCGATTCTCCTAGGTTAAACCATGCAGTCTTTGCATTGCATCGACCGACACCTCCACATGGCATCGACCGATGCTCCTAGGTCAAACCGCGCTGTCCTCGCATTGCATCAACCAACACACAAAGTGCATCGACCGATGCACATGTCGAGCATCGTTTTCCCCCAAAGCTTCTCGTCGGATCTCCGTCCCTAAACCACCAAAACACACAAACCAAAGCCACAAAAAACTTCCCAAAGCCTCTTGCGACTCAACAACATTCTAACAAGCCAAATAAACACATAAACAAGCAGATCAGAGAAATCTCAAGCTTAGATAAGCCATGGTCATGCACTCACCTTTGCCAAAGAAGATTCTAACCCTAAAATGATGGATCTACGCTCTTAGCACGTTCCTACAATGTTCCTAGCTTCAGATCTCCCAAGAACAGCCACCAAATTCCCAAAATCTCACCAAAAAACTCAAGAACAGTGAAGAACTCTTTTTCTCTCTTCTTTTCTCTCAAAAGCGGCTGAACTCGACCAAACCCTTGAGTTCCCCCTTTTATAAACGATTTCAGGGTGTTCCTAACCCCAAAATTCAACGTTTAACTTAAACTCGTTCATGAAAACCAACCTTGCATCGATCGACACCAACCCTGCATCGATCAATGCACATCCTTAACCGGAATTCCGGTTCGCGGATGTTACATTGTTCTATGGCAACGTTTGGCGCGACACCTTGATTTGATGTAGCAAACATACCAGACCCTAAAGCTTGCCTCTTCGGAGGTGGTGGAAGATTTTTCCGGTTTTGGTTTCCTTGTTGTCCCCCTCTTTGAAGCACAGTACACTCCTGTGCATAATGGCCCAACTGACTACACCTCCTACAGTCTCCATTTCTGATAGGGCAGTTTTTCACCAAATGATCAGTCCCCCAACACCTAATGCACGCCCCTGTTGCCTCCCAACATGTTCCACCATGTTGTCTGCCACATGTAACTCATTTTGGGAAACGATTTCGGCCTAGTCCTGAGTCATTCTTATCCCAAATACGCTTATGAGATTTTTAGTCTTTAGTTACCCCCTCATTAGTCCTTATAAGGTCCTGAGCTTCTTCCTCAATTCCTCTTTCAATTGTAGCAGCTTGCTCTACTAGCTCAACCATACTAGTACATCCTCGAATAGAATACCGATTGCGAATATTAGCTCTTAGTCCTCTCATAAATCTACGAATCAGTTCGTGCTCTCCATACTCTCTTCCAATAAACCTCCTTAGACGAGTGAACTCAGCATCATACTCTCTCCGTCATTCTGCCCTGACGAAGCTCCAAAAACTCACATTTCAGCTGGTCCATAGATTCTTAGGGAAAATACTTCTTATTGAACTCCTCTCTGAAATCCTCCCAAGTAGGCACATAACCGACATGTAAGCTCCTCTCAACATTCCTCCACCAATTGTCTGCATCTCCACGCAAGTAATGCACTACAAGATCTTTTTAAAACTCCACTGGACATCTAGCTGGCTAAGATTCTTCTCTAATGTCTGCCTCCAATCGTCAGCCCGAACTTGATCATTGCCACCAGTAAAGTACTTCGTGCCCATTGTACTCATGAGCTTCATTGTCTCAAAATAAGAAAACTAAAATCCTGTTGGTGGCTAAGGCGGAGCAACCGGGGTGGGGGNATATAAGGAAAGAGGCTACTGCATAACCGCAAATACCACCCACACCTAACATTGGACTCGACGGAAATTTGGAAAAAAGGTGTCAGCAGCTGACAACGGTCTTTTCCAGTGAAAACGATGACTCAGATAGCTTTGTAACATCCGCGAACCGGAATCTTGGTTTATGCAAGGTCGGTTTTGTGCAGACAAGTTTAAGTTAAACGCTGCGTTTTGGGTTAGAGAAAACTCTTAACTCGAGTTTCTGTCTCATTAGTCGGGTTTAGCCGCTTTTGAGAGAAACAAAAGAGAGAAAAGGTGTTCTTAAGTGTTCTTGAGTGTTCTTGAGGATTTTGGGAGATTGGAAGCTGTTCCTTTAGAGATCTGTAGCTGGGATCGTTGTAGGAGCTTCCTGGAAGTGTTTTCTTGCTTGTTTAAGGTTCAAAATCTTCTTGGCAAAGGTAAGTGCATGAACATGGCTTATCTAAGCTGGAGATTTCTCTGATCTGTTTGTTTATGTGTTGTTTGGCTTGCTAGAATGTTATTTGGGACGTTAGGAAGCTTTCTTGTGGCTTGGGATTGAGTTTTGTGGTTGTAGGCATGAAGATCCGGCGAGAAGATTTGGGGAAAAACGATGCTCGGCATGTGCATCGGTCAATGCAAATGCGAGGACGGTGCGTTACACCTAGCGTTTTCGTGCTATGTCAAGCATGCGTCGGTCGATGTAAGCTTTTGTCGGTCGATGCAACCCTATCTGGTGTCGGTCGATGCATGCTTGGTGTCGGTCGATGCTGAGTCCTGGTTTGTTATTGTGGGTTGTTGATTGTTAGAGATGTCTCCATTGCTTGTGTGTATAGCCCAGTAGATGGGAGGATTGCCTTACTGAGTGATTAAAATACTCATGCATTGCAATTTGTGTTTCTAGTGCAGGTAAAGGCAAAGTGTGATCGTGGAATCAAGGCAATGAAGAGGAGGATGTTCTAGTGGTTCGCTTGGTTGTCTGGCTTCTGTTAGGTTGCTAGAGTTGAGTCCTAGAATGTTTTTTAGGATTGCTGGTTCTCTGGTTTATGTTGATTGGATCATTATTTTATGATTGAAATTATTACTGGATATTTTTATTGGTTATCGAATTATTGGTGATTTATTGGTATTGTTATTTTCGCTGTCTTGGTGTGCTTGTGATTAGGTGGCTAGTGCGTATGGGACCATTAGTTGTAGAGTATTTATTATTATTATTATATATTATTTATTTTTAAAAAAACGTGTCGGGTCGTTTCAGTTTGATATCAGAGCACTTACGATTCTAGGTTTAGGTTCACTAGGCTTTGTACTGTAGATGTTTGGGATTGCATGTCTTGATTGATTATGTGAGTTAGTCAATTGTGTGTGGCATGTAGTCCTAGAACATCCTCTTTGAGCCTACTGTGTGATTCCACGGTGAATTATGTTTTTGTGTTCTATAAATTGCTTGCTTAGTCTTTTGTTATGGTAGTGCAGATGGCTAGAGGTGGTGTTGTTGCTGGTCGTGGTCTTGGACGCAGACGTGGTCGTGGACGCGGACGTGGTCGTAGTAGGGGCAGAGGCCCAGAAGTTAGTGATACTGTGGACCAGAGTATGACAACTGAGGGTGTGGGCGAGTCGTAGGGCCTTCAGGAGGGATCCACGAGTGTGGCCGGTGGGGGTAGTATTGGTCCTCGAGTGGCTGGTGATGCTAGGGTTCCGGGTGTGGGATTCCTGGCGGGTGGAGTCCCTGTAGGAGGTGTTGACCTGGTGGGCTTGTTAACACATCTGTTGGAGCGGATACCGGAGGTGGTTCCGGCTCAGGCACAGGTAGTGCCGCCAGTGGCGACGGGGTGCAGCACCCACTGGCTGCGGATGTAGGAGTTCATTCTCGTTATGTCAGTATGTTGAGAGAGATGAACTACATTGGTACCGGGCGGTTTTCGGGAGGTACTGATCCTATTGTTGCTGATGCGTGGAGGACGAGAGTGGAACGTAACTTTCAGTCTCTCAGATGTCCTGAGGAGTTTTGGGTGGATATAGCGGTCGACAACCTAGTTGGTGATGCTCAGTTATGGTGAAGAGCAGTGGCTGCTAGGAGAATGCAGAGGGAGATGATTTGGGCTGACTTTGTCTTGGAGTTCAACCACAAGTATTTTCCTAGAGAGGCACTAGACTGGTTGGAGGTGCAGTTCCTTCAGCTATCTCAGGGGACTCAGACTGTGCGTGAGTTAGACTTGGAGTTCAATCGACTTCTGATGTATGGGGGTCGGGCTATGGAGTCTGAGGATGCTCAGATCAAGAGGTTTATGAGGGCCCTTCGTGATGACTTGAGGATTCACTGTAGAGGTCGGGGTTATGCTATGCGTGCAGAACTGGTTGAGACTGCAGCAGAGATTGAGGAGTACATCCGGGCACTGTCAGTGGCAGTTAGTCCAGCACTCCAACCTAAGAAGGCTCAGCATCATGGAGGTTCTAGCAAGGGTGGCAAGCCTGCGCAGGGAACCAAGAGGAAGTGGGAAGATAAGCAGAGACCGAGTGGTGCAGGGTGCTATGGGTGTGGTAGTTTAGAACACAGGGTAGCTAGTTGTCCCCATAGGAGTGCAGCGCCGGCGGCTCAGGGCAGCGGTCCGTGTATGCTATCATTGCAGGGAGCCAGGTCACATCAAGCCCAAGTGCCCCAAGTTGCAGCCGATGGCAGTGGCAGCTTTGCAACAGGTAAGTGCAGCAGGTGGCACAAATTGAGCAGGCACCACGGGTTTACACGACTGCAGAGACTGGTGGAACTAGTGTCGGGGCGATCACATGTATAATTTCTGGTACTCAAACTTTGTGAATTTCAGTAGGTTCAGATTTTATGTTTTGCCTCTGCTTAAGTGTTAGGTTCTCAACACATGAAGTTTGTGTAGGGACCTTGTTGGTGGGCGGGTTTAAGTCTCATGTTATGTTTGATTCTGGAGCTACTCATAGCTTCATTACTCCGGAGTATGCAAAGAGTGTGGATATCATAGGAGATCGCGGGGAGCGAACGGGAGTTGTCAAAGTTGCTGGAGGCAAGTTTCTAAGAGTTATTGGTCGAGCGAGGGGAGTTGATATTCAGATCGCAGGAGAGTCGTGGCCAGCGGATTTGCTTGTCAGTCCAGTGGAATTGTATGAAGTTATCTTGGGGATGGATTGGTTGCATCGGCATAAGGTTCATCTTGATTGTCGTCGAGGTAGAGTGGAGTTTGAACGTCCTGGAGGGCAGTTGGTTTTTGAGGGAGTTAGACCGACTTCGGGGAGTCTTGTGATCTCGGTCATGCAGGCTGGGAAGATGATCGAGAAGGGCCGTGAGGCTTATTTGGTTACTATATTTATGCTAGAGTCAGTGGGGCAGTCTACGGTTAGCGGTATTCAGGTTGTGAAGGAGTTTGAGGATGTGTTCCAGTCGTTGCAGGGGTTACCACTATCTCGGTCTGATCCTTTCACGATTGAACTGGAACCGGGGACGACACCATTATCCAAGGCTCCTTACAGGTTGGCTCCAGCAGAGATGGCAGAGCTGAAGAAGCAGTTGGAGGATCTGTTGAGCAAGGGATTCATCCGTCCTACTGTATCACCATGGGGAGCACCGGTGTTATTCGTTAAAAAGAATGATGGAAGTTTTCACTTGTGTATTGACTATAGGGGTCTGAACCGGGTCACTGTGAAGAACAAGTATCCTCTTCCCAGGATTGATGAGTTGTTGGATCAGTTGAGAGGTGTTACTTGGTTCTCCAAGATATATCTAGCATCGGGTTATCATGAGATTCTGATAGATGAGGCAGATGTGAGGAAGACTGCATTCAGGACGAGGTATGGGCATTATGAGTTTGTGGTGATGTCGTTTGGATTGACCAACGCGCTAGCAGCGTTTATGAAATTGATGAACAGCGTGTTTCAGGAGTTACTGGACGTGGCTGCCATCATTTTCATCGATGACATCCTGGTTTATTCTAAGAGTCTTGAGGAGCATGCAGTGCATTTGAGGGCAGTTC
>NW_010921795.1:18794-33076 GCF_000633955.1 Camelina sativa
GAGCAACCGGGGTGGGGGGGGGGGGCAGGTGGTGGCTGGCGAGGTGCAGGTGCTGGTGGTGGGGGAGCATAAACAGGTCTATCCAAAATCTCTCGCATCATGTTTCGAAGCTCTTGCATCTCTGCCACGAGTTTCAACAATCTCTTCTGCATGAGCGACAACATGATTCTCTCCTGCTTGTGGCTGACCTTGCTCATTGGCTGGTGCATCACCAACTTGGCTACCTCTTGGGTTTGCAAGACGTCGTCCTCATCTGTTTGGTGCCATTCTCTGCTTGCATAAGATTAAAATTCAGAACTACAACGCAAACTAAAACTTTACTTAGACAATTCTAAAAGCAAGTCTACTTCTTTTGGTGTTTTGTTTTTGAAAAGTCTCAATCCCATCTTTTAAATGCTACAATAAAAGTTTTTTTTTTTAAATCGTTTTAAACTTAGCCTTCCAGGTCAGCACCGACTTGGCTTTAACCTCGCTATGATACCAATTGTCACACTCCACTCCCAAAATACACCAAAAGAAAGTACAAACTTGTGTAGCTATTCACATTTCTCTCCTGACCTGAATAAGGGAAAAGAGGAAGGGGTGAGTAAAACGAGTTTACTCAGTGAGGAGATCAACTCTTCCCACTGTTCAAACAGTAAACACGTTCCAAATATAAACACGACCATTACTTAGCATAGAATCAGAACGTCTAACCCTCAAACAATCATCACATCGACGAATTGCAACACATAACTCATTTATACTTTTCTTTATATTGTTATCATGCATTCATACACCTTAAATATCACACTCAGAGCAAGACCCTTGCAGCACAACTACTCCCACACTCAGAGTAAGGCCCTCATGGCAAAACTACTCCCACACTAACATTCTCATTCTCGTTCTCATGCAAATGTTTATGCCATTTGTAAACTTGTCTTATCATGTATCTTTAAACATTAACATAACACATTCAAGTTACTAACAACCTAACTTCATCATGTAATCACAAACTACCCAAAGATAATTCTCGAGCCTATTCTCAGCAACTATCGAAGAATATATAAGGAAAGAGGCTACTGCATAACCGCAAATACCACCCACACCTAACATTGGACTCGACGGAAATTTGGAAAAAAGGTGTCAGCAGCTGACAACGGTCTTTTCCAGTGAAAACGATGACTCAGATAGCTTTGTAACATCCGCGAACCGGAATCTTGGTTTATGCAAGGTCGGTTTTGTGCAGACAAGTTTAAGTTAAACGCTGCGTTTTGGGTTAGAGAAAACTCTTAACTCGAGTTTCTGTCTCATTAGTCGGGTTTAGCCGCTTTTGAGAGAAACAAAAGAGAGAAAAGGTGTTCTTAAGTGTTCTTGAGTGTTCTTGAGGATTTTGGGAGATTGGAAGCTGTTCCTTTAGAGATCTGTAGCTGGGATCGTTGTAGGAGCTTCCTGGAAGTGTTTTCTTGCTTGTTTAAGGTTCAAAATCTTCTTGGCAAAGGTAAGTGCATGAACATGGCTTATCTAAGCTGGAGATTTCTCTGATCTGTTTGTTTATGTGTTGTTTGGCTTGCTAGAATGTTATTTGGGACGTTAGGAAGCTTTCTTGTGGCTTGGGATTGAGTTTTGTGGTTGTAGGCATGAAGATCCGGCGAGAAGATTTGGGGAAAAACGATGCTCGGCATGTGCATCGGTCAATGCAAATGCGAGGACGGTGCGTTACACCTAGCGTTTTCGTGCTATGTCAAGCATGCGTCGGTCGATGTAAGCTTTTGTCGGTCGATGCAACCCTATCTGGTGTCGGTCGATGCATGCTTGGTGTCGGTCGATGCTGAGTCCTGGTTTGTTATTGTGGGTTGTTGATTGTTAGAGATGTCTCCATTGCTTGTGTGTATAGCCCAGTAGATGGGAGGATTGCCTTACTGAGTGATTAAAATACTCATGCATTGCAATTTGTGTTTCTAGTGCAGGTAAAGGCAAAGTGTGATCGTGGAATCAAGGCAATGAAGAGGAGGATGTTCTAGTGGTTCGCTTGGTTGTCTGGCTTCTGTTAGGTTGCTAGAGTTGAGTCCTAGAATGTTTTTTAGGATTGCTGGTTCTCTGGTTTATGTTGATTGGATCATTATTTTATGATTGAAATTATTACTGGATATTTTTATTGGTTATCGAATTATTGGTGATTTATTGGTATTGTTATTTTCGCTGTCTTGGTGTGCTTGTGATTAGGTGGCTAGTGCGTATGGGACCATTAGTTGTAGAGTATTTATTATTATTATTATATATTATTTATTTTTAAAAAAACGTGTCGGGTCGTTTCAGTTTGATATCAGAGCACTTACGATTCTAGGTTTAGGTTCACTAGGCTTTGTACTGTAGATGTTTGGGATTGCATGTCTTGATTGATTATGTGAGTTAGTCAATTGTGTGTGGCATGTAGTCCTAGAACATCCTCTTTGAGCCTACTGTGTGATTCCACGGTGAATTATGTTTTTGTGTTCTATAAATTGCTTGCTTAGTCTTTTGTTATGGTAGTGCAGATGGCTAGAGGTGGTGTTGTTGCTGGTCGTGGTCTTGGACGCAGACGTGGTCGTGGACGCGGACGTGGTCGTAGTAGGGGCAGAGGCCCAGAAGTTAGTGATACTGTGGACCAGAGTATGACAACTGAGGGTGTGGGCGAGTCGTAGGGCCTTCAGGAGGGATCCACGAGTGTGGCCGGTGGGGGTAGTATTGGTCCTCGAGTGGCTGGTGATGCTAGGGTTCCGGGTGTGGGATTCCTGGCGGGTGGAGTCCCTGTAGGAGGTGTTGACCTGGTGGGCTTGTTAACACATCTGTTGGAGCGGATACCGGAGGTGGTTCCGGCTCAGGCACAGGTAGTGCCGCCAGTGGCGACGGGGTGCAGCACCCACTGGCTGCGGATGTAGGAGTTCATTCTCGTTATGTCAGTATGTTGAGAGAGATGAACTACATTGGTACCGGGCGGTTTTCGGGAGGTACTGATCCTATTGTTGCTGATGCGTGGAGGACGAGAGTGGAACGTAACTTTCAGTCTCTCAGATGTCCTGAGGAGTTTTGGGTGGATATAGCGGTCGACAACCTAGTTGGTGATGCTCAGTTATGGTGAAGAGCAGTGGCTGCTAGGAGAATGCAGAGGGAGATGATTTGGGCTGACTTTGTCTTGGAGTTCAACCACAAGTATTTTCCTAGAGAGGCACTAGACTGGTTGGAGGTGCAGTTCCTTCAGCTATCTCAGGGGACTCAGACTGTGCGTGAGTTAGACTTGGAGTTCAATCGACTTCTGATGTATGGGGGTCGGGCTATGGAGTCTGAGGATGCTCAGATCAAGAGGTTTATGAGGGCCCTTCGTGATGACTTGAGGATTCACTGTAGAGGTCGGGGTTATGCTATGCGTGCAGAACTGGTTGAGACTGCAGCAGAGATTGAGGAGTACATCCGGGCACTGTCAGTGGCAGTTAGTCCAGCACTCCAACCTAAGAAGGCTCAGCATCATGGAGGTTCTAGCAAGGGTGGCAAGCCTGCGCAGGGAACCAAGAGGAAGTGGGAAGATAAGCAGAGACCGAGTGGTGCAGGGTGCTATGGGTGTGGTAGTTTAGAACACAGGGTAGCTAGTTGTCCCCATAGGAGTGCAGCGCCGGCGGCTCAGGGCAGCGGTCCGTGTATGCTATCATTGCAGGGAGCCAGGTCACATCAAGCCCAAGTGCCCCAAGTTGCAGCCGATGGCAGTGGCAGCTTTGCAACAGGTAAGTGCAGCAGGTGGCACAAATTGAGCAGGCACCACGGGTTTACACGACTGCAGAGACTGGTGGAACTAGTGTCGGGGCGATCACATGTATAATTTCTGGTACTCAAACTTTGTGAATTTCAGTAGGTTCAGATTTTATGTTTTGCCTCTGCTTAAGTGTTAGGTTCTCAACACATGAAGTTTGTGTAGGGACCTTGTTGGTGGGCGGGTTTAAGTCTCATGTTATGTTTGATTCTGGAGCTACTCATAGCTTCATTACTCCGGAGTATGCAAAGAGTGTGGATATCATAGGAGATCGCGGGGAGCGAACGGGAGTTGTCAAAGTTGCTGGAGGCAAGTTTCTAAGAGTTATTGGTCGAGCGAGGGGAGTTGATATTCAGATCGCAGGAGAGTCGTGGCCAGCGGATTTGCTTGTCAGTCCAGTGGAATTGTATGAAGTTATCTTGGGGATGGATTGGTTGCATCGGCATAAGGTTCATCTTGATTGTCGTCGAGGTAGAGTGGAGTTTGAACGTCCTGGAGGGCAGTTGGTTTTTGAGGGAGTTAGACCGACTTCGGGGAGTCTTGTGATCTCGGTCATGCAGGCTGGGAAGATGATCGAGAAGGGCCGTGAGGCTTATTTGGTTACTATATTTATGCTAGAGTCAGTGGGGCAGTCTACGGTTAGCGGTATTCAGGTTGTGAAGGAGTTTGAGGATGTGTTCCAGTCGTTGCAGGGGTTACCACTATCTCGGTCTGATCCTTTCACGATTGAACTGGAACCGGGGACGACACCATTATCCAAGGCTCCTTACAGGTTGGCTCCAGCAGAGATGGCAGAGCTGAAGAAGCAGTTGGAGGATCTGTTGAGCAAGGGATTCATCCGTCCTACTGTATCACCATGGGGAGCACCGGTGTTATTCGTTAAAAAGAATGATGGAAGTTTTCACTTGTGTATTGACTATAGGGGTCTGAACCGGGTCACTGTGAAGAACAAGTATCCTCTTCCCAGGATTGATGAGTTGTTGGATCAGTTGAGAGGTGTTACTTGGTTCTCCAAGATATATCTAGCATCGGGTTATCATGAGATTCTGATAGATGAGGCAGATGTGAGGAAGACTGCATTCAGGACGAGGTATGGGCATTATGAGTTTGTGGTGATGTCGTTTGGATTGACCAACGCGCTAGCAGCGTTTATGAAATTGATGAACAGCGTGTTTCAGGAGTTACTGGACGTGGCTGCCATCATTTTCATCGATGACATCCTGGTTTATTCTAAGAGTCTTGAGGAGCATGCAGTGCATTTGAGGGCAGTTCTGGAGAAACTGCGAGAGTAGAAGTTGTTTGCTAAGTTGAGCAAGTGCAGTTTTTGGCAGCGTGAGATGGGTTTTCTGGGTCACATTGTTTCTGCAGAGGGGGTTTCTGTAGATCCAGAGAAGATTCAGGCTATCAGGGATTGGCCTAGACCGCAGAATGCCACAGAGATCAGGAGTTTCCTTGGTTTGGCAGGTTACTACAAGAGGTTTGTGCAGGGCTTTGCGAGTAGAGCACGTCTTATGACTAAGTTGACAGGGAAAGGATGTTCCTTTTGTTTGGTCACAGGAGTGCGAGGAGGAATTTGCAAGCCTGGAGGAGATGTTGACTACTACGCCAGTATTAGCTTTGCCTGAGCATGGAGAATCCTATGTGGTTTATACAGATGCATCCAGAGTTGGTTTGGGGTGTGTGTTGATGCAGCATGGGAAGGTGATTGCATACGCTTCGCGGCAGTTGCGGAAGCATGAAGGCAACTATCCTACTCAAGATTTGGAGATGGCTGCTGTAGTTTTTGCCATGAAGATTTGGATATCTTATCTTTATGGTGTAAAGGTACAAGTGTTTGCAGATCATAATAGCCTGAAGTACATATTCACTCAACCCAAGCTGAACTTGAGGAAGAGGCGGTGGATGGATCTGGTGACGGATTGTGATTTGGAGATAGCCTATCACCATGGTAAGGCTAACTTGGTTGCAGATGCTCTGAGTCGGAAGCGGGCAGCTTCGGCTCAGGCGCAGGATATGGAGTCTCTGGTAGGAGAGATCAGTGCGTTGAGTTTGTGTGTGATTTCTCAGGAGCCGTTGGGTTTGGTTATAGCTGATACATCAGATCTTTTGAGCAGAGTGCGGTTGGCTCAGGAGAAGGATTTGGGGCTGATGAATGCCTCTAAGGATGTTGGTTCGGAGTATGAGGTCTCAGCTAATGGTACTATTTTGGTGCATAGGCGGATCTATGTGTCCAAGGATGAGGAGTTGAGGCAGGAGATCCTGAGAGAGGCTCATGCGAGCATGTTCTCTATTCATCGAGGGGCGACTAAGATGTACCGTGATCTCAAGAGGTACTATCATTGGGTCGGGATGAAGAAGGATGTGCCTAGTTGGGTCGCAAGGTGCGATGTGTGTCAGCTAGTGAAGGCTGAGCATCAGGTCCCAGAAGGGTTAATGAAGAGTCTTCCCATTCCAGAGTGGAAGTGGGATATGATTACTATGGACTTCGTGGTGGGTTTGTCAGTGTCTAGGACGTTTGATGCTATTTGGGTCATTGTGGACCGGTTGACTAAGTTAGCACATTTTCTGGCCATTAAGAAGACTGATGGAGCAATAGTCTTGGCTAAGAAGTATGTGAAGGAGATAGTCAGGTTGCATGGGGTGACAGCTAGTATTGTGTCTGATAGGGATTCCAAGTTCACTTCGGTGTTCTGGAGAGCGTTTAAGGCAGAGATGGGCACTAAGGTGCATATGAGTACAGCTTATCATCCACAGACAGATGGACAGTCAGAGAGGACAATCCAGACGTTGGAGGATTTTTTGAGGATGTGTGTGCTGGATTGGGGTGGCCATTGGGCAAATCACTTGAGCTTGGTAGAGTTTGCTTATAACAATAGTTATCAGGCGAGTATTAGGGTGGCTCCTTGTGAGGCTTTGTATGGGAGGCCATGTTGTACACCGTTATGCAGGACTCAGGTGGGGGAGAGGAGCATGTACGGGGCAGATTTTGTTCAGGAGACCTCAGAGAAGATTCAGGTCCTCCAACTGAACATGAAGGAAGCTCAAGATCGGCAGAGGAGTTATGCTGATAAGAGGAGGAGAGATCTTGAGTTTCAGGTGGGAGATAGAGTGTACCTCAAGATGGATATGTTGCTGGGTCCAAACAGGTCATTGAGAGAGACTAAGTTGAGTCTGAGGTATATGGGTCCGTTCAGAGTGATTGAGCGGGTGGGACCGGTAGCATATAGACTGGAGTTACCTGAGGTTATGTGTGCGTTCCACAAGGTTTTCCATGTGTCTATGTTGCGGAAGTGTCTCCATGAGGATCTTCAGCCTAACATGACTTTGGAGGCGAGACCAGTGAGGGTGCTCGAGAGGAGGATCAAGGAACTTCGGAAGAAGAAGATTCCTTTGATGAGAGTCCTATGGGACTGTGATGGTGTTGAGGAGCAGACTTGGGAGCCAAAGGGGAGGATGAAGGCAAGGTTCAAGAAGTGGTTCAAGAAGCAGGTCGCGACTTGAACTTGTCTAGCCTGGTCCCAGTTGTAGTTCATGGCTGGAGCGGGAATGGAGTATTCCAGCCCATCTCTCTTGTTTACTTGGTCGCTTAGGGATGGTTGGTTGTGCGACTAAGTAACAAGATGAGGTGGTGTTCGGAATATGAAGTTCCGCGAAACTGATATCGGAAAAGGAAAGTTTCCCAAAATAGAAATTTCCAAGCGCGGCGGTCTTGTGAGACGTGTGTGGCCTTCATGGCGGGCTGTTAGCCAATTGTTTGGTCTTTGTGACGGTCCCTCGTGACGTTTGGCCTGTTTAGGCGATCCTTCAGGATGAGTGGTCTTTGTGACGGTCCTTCAGGATGAAAGGTCTTTGTGACGATCCTTCGGGACGAGAGGTCTTTGTGAAGGTCCTTTGGGACGAGAGGTCTTTGTTGTAAGTTTTGATGTAGAAAGAATGAACTTGTAATGAGTGAATTTGTAGAGTAAGGAAGAAGAGTAGAAACCGTAGAGTGTAAGAAGATTAAAGAGACTGTGCGAGAGAGTAGAGTATGGTGGAGAAAGAGATAATCTCTTTTCTTACTAAAATTGGTTCCTAGTTACAATCTAATTATAGATTGTACAAAGTAGCATATTCTCTACAAGATTCTATGCACAAGTTACATGGTTGAAAGTGACATGCCTTTCTTAAGCAAACATTTGACTCTTGTTTGACTTCTCTTTGGTTCCCACTTGCTTGAGCTCGACAACGGTCACTTGATGGAAGGATCTAGGGACTTTCTGACCGTTAGAGGCTTCTCTTCCGGGCTTGTCATGATGGACCTTTATTCTGTACGGATGGCCCATCTCGAGTGTTGTACAGACATACGGACGATGGTGTGAACTCTCATACTCCCCCTCAAGCTTGATCGACAACATCAATCAAGCTTGGACTCATGAACACCCACCTCATTAAAAAAACCTTAGTGTAGAAAACCACTTGGGAAAAACTATACATAAGGGAAAAAAGTGTAGGTGCCATATTGGGAACCTATGGCCGAGTAAGATCTTTAAGGCCAAGCTTGGAGTGAATGTACTCACATACTCGTGGACTGGCGGCTTTGGTGAGTACATCAGCCGATTGTTCCGAGCTTTCAGTGTGACATGGGAGAACAACTCTAAGTTTGATTTGTTCTCGGACTTTGTGACAATCGACTTCAATGTGCTTGGTCCTTTCGTGGAACACCGAGTTTGTTGCTATATGGATGACGGCTTCGTTATTACAGTGCATTGTGATTGGCTTTGATGATTCGACTCCAAGGTCCTTTAGTAGAGCTTTGAGCCACATCAGTTCGGTAGTGAGTTTTCTCATGGCTCTATACTCGGCTTCAGCGCTTGATAGTGAGCCCACCTTTTGTTTCTTACTTTTCCATGTGACTAAGTTTCCTCCAAGGAATGTGCAGTAGCCAGTGGTTGAACGACGGTCTTCACGATCTCCACATAATCAACATTGCAATATCCCACAAGTTCAGTACTCTCATTGCGTCCCAACCAAATGCCTTGTCCCGGTGGCTCTTGATGTATTTGAGTATCCGGTTCACCATGTTCCAGTGGTGTATGGTCGGATTTTGCATGTGCTGGCTCGCCTGGTTCACGGCAAAACAAATATCAGGCCGTGTGATAGTAAGATATATGAGTTTACCTACTAGACGCCGATATTGTTTGACATCTTTGAATGGAGCTACATCAAGCTCCCCCTTTCCTCCTGCTTTATAGTTTTCTTCAAGTGGTGTTGAGACTGCTTTTGATCCAAGTTTCCCTGCTTCACTCAAAAGATCAAGAGCATATTTCCTTTGTGATAGAAATAATCCTTCTTCAAATCTATATACTTCAATTCCAAGAAAATATTTAAGTTCTCCTAAATCTTTCATATCAAAAACTGATTTGAGAAAGTCTTTTGTGTCTTGAACTCCTACCTTGTCATTCCCTGTGATGATAATATCATCAACGTAAACGAGAATGACTACAATACCTTTGTCTCTTGGCACTCCTGCTTTATATCTTACATATCATCAACGTAAACGAGTATGGTCAGCCTCCGATTTGCGAAATCCTCTCTCAAGTAAGGTGGTGCTTAACTTATGGTACCACGCTCTTGGAGACTGTTTGAGACCATAGATAGCCTTGTTGAGTTTGAGTACTCGTCCTGGACCAATGGTGTCTTCTAAGCCCGGTGGAGGTCTCATGTAAACTTCATCTTCAAGTTCTCCTTGTAAGAATGCATTCTTAACATCCATTTGCCACAGTTCCCAATCTAGGTTTGTTGCCAAGGAGAGGACCACTCGAAATGTATGAAGCTTTGCAACTGGTGCAAACATATCTAGATAGTCCTCCCCATACGTTTGTGTAAATCCTCTTGCGACAAGCCGCACCTTATAGCGTTCGATCTCCCCATCACTCTTGTACTTGATAGTGAAGATCCAGCGTGATGTCACGACTTTCTTGCCTTTAGGAAGGTCAGCTTCGTCCCATGTGTGGGTAGATTCAATGGCCGAGCGTTCAGAACTTACAGTGTCTCGCCATTCTTTATGCTCTTTGGCTTCATCATAGCTATGTGGGATCCAATGCTTGTCAATTTTACCAAGAAACGCCTGATGATCCAATGGAAAATGTGCAAGAGTGCAAACAGCTTGGATAGGGTGAGCCACGACCACATTGTTGTAGTAGACCCGTGTATTACGCTTGAGACGTTCGCTTCTGCGTAAGGGAACTATAGCCTCCAGAACTTCACTCACTTCATCCTCATTATCTGTTGGTACAAATTCAGCTTCACCGGAGTTGTCATCTATATGAACTGAATTTAAACCATCGTCATCATCGTGGGACGGTGGCGATACACTTTCGGTTTGGACACCAAGATTGTTGTTATCAGCCAGGGGCGGTTGCTGAGTGGTGCCATCGTCTTGAGTAGGCATTGTAGGTGATGTTGACTCCGATGAATTTGGTCTGGCCCGAGTAGTTTCCACCCCAAGCTTCTCAAGGATAATTCAGAGGTTGTTGGCTCAATCGGATGGAGATGTAGTCAAGTCTTTGATGGTATCCCAATTCTTCTCATCAAAATATCCCTTTGACTCCACAAATTTAACATCATGTGAGACAAGAACTCGCTTTGTGTCCGGCTGATAACACTTGTACCTTTTTGCGTGGTAGAGTAGCCGATAAACATACTCTTAATACTCTTTGCGTCGAGCTTGTCACGATGCTCACGTGGTCTAAAGACATAACACACACAACCAAAGACTCATAAGTGAGCAAAACTTGGTTTTTCTTTGTTCAATACCTCAAATGGTGAGATGTCTTGAAGGATCTTGGTAGGTGTTCGATTGATAAGATAGCATGCGGCTAACACGACATCTCCCCAAAAGCGTTTTGGAACATTGGTGTGAAATATCATGGACCTTGCTACCTCCATGAGATGTCTATTCTTCCTTTCAGCAACCCCACTTTGTTGTGATGTGTAAGGACAACTTGTTGGATGAATAATTCCATGATTGGCGAGATGTTGTGTGAAGACATGACTTGTGTACTCCCCACCATTATCTAATTTCAAAATTTTAATCTTTGCATTATAGTGGTTAGTCACATAAATTTGAAAATTAGTAAATGCCTCAAGAACCCTATCTTTAGATGGAAGCAAAGTTAACCAACTATATTTGGATTTTTCATCAATAAAAGTGACAAAATATTTTTGATTTTCTCTAGATAGGCATGGACATGTCCAAACATCTGAATGAACCAAATCAAAACAATTTTCATAAATAGTCATAGACTTAGGAAAAACAGACTTGCAATGTTTACCAAGAAGACAAGCCTCACAATCTTCATTTTTAAAAGACATATTGGGAAACATAAGTTCTAAAGCTCGGAAATGAGGATGTCCTAGTCTAGCATGCCAAACAGGACTATTAGCCTTAACAATAATTGAACTAAAACAAGAAGATAGAGACGGAGCTAGGTTCGAATCCTCAAGCACATAGAGGTCATCATTCGAGACTCCTTGGCCAAGCACTCTACTTGTGTCAATATCCTGAAAATAGACATTGTTAGGACCAAATATTGCATAACAATTTAAATCAGTAGTAGCTCTCTTGACTGATAACAAATTTGAAGTAAAGCTAGGCATGTAAAAAGCTTTAGAGGGTTTATCAAATAATTTTAGGTTACCAATGCCTTTAACTGGGACTGTTTCTCCATTAGCTATAATCACATTTCCATTTGCTGGTTTAATTTCACTAATTAACTTACAATCGCTAATCATGTGATGAGAAGCTCCAGAATCAATAATAAGAGGTTTAGTAGAGTTTAAGGCGAGATAAGAGTTACTGGACGCCTCTTTGAGGGCTTTGATAAGAACGTCCAGGTTCGACTTCCTCACCAGCTCCGAAGACGCCGCTAAAGCAGCCCTATTNATCCTCATTATCTGTTGGTACAAATTCAGCTTCACCGGAGTTGTCATCTATATGAACTGAATTTAAACCATCGTCATCATCGTGGGACGGTGGCGATACACTTTCGGTTTGGACACCAAGATTGTTGTTATCAGCCAGGGGCGGTTGCTGAGTGGTGCCATCGTCTTGAGTAGGCATTGTAGGTGATGTTGACTCCGATGAATTTGGTCTGGCCCGAGTAGTTTCCACCCCAAGCTTCTCAAGGATAATTCAGAGGTTGTTGGCTCAATCGGATGGAGATGTAGTCAAGTCTTTGATGGTATCCCAATTCTTCTCATCAAAATATCCCTTTGACTCCACAAATTTAACATCATGTGAGACAAGAACTCGCTTTGTGTCCGGCTGATAACACTTGTACCTTTTTGCGTGGTAGAGTAGCCGATAAACATACTCTTAATACTCTTTGCGTCGAGCTTGTCACGATGCTCACGTGGTCTAAAGACATAACACACACAACCAAAGACTCATAAGTGAGCAAAACTTGGTTTTTCTTTGTTCAATACCTCAAATGGTGAGATGTCTTGAAGGATCTTGGTAGGTGTTCGATTGATAAGATAGCATGCGGCTAACACGACATCTCCCCAAAAGCGTTTTGGAACATTGGTGTGAAATATCATGGACCTTGCTACCTCCATGAGATGTCTATTCTTCCTTTCAGCAACCCCACTTTGTTGTGATGTGTAAGGACAACTTGTTGGATGAATAATTCCATGATTGGCGAGATGTTGTGTGAAGACATGACTTGTGTACTCCCCACCATTATCTAATTTCAAAATTTTAATCTTTGCATTATAGTGGTTAGTCACATAAATTTGAAAATTAGTAAATGCCTCAAGAACCCTATCTTTAGATGGAAGCAAAGTTAACCAACTATATTTGGATTTTTCATCAATAAAAGTGACAAAATATTTTTGATTTTCTCTAGATAGGCATGGACATGTCCAAACATCTGAATGAACCAAATCAAAACAATTTTCATAAATAGTCATAGACTTAGGAAAAACAGACTTGCAATGTTTACCAAGAAGACAAGCCTCACAATCTTCATTTTTAAAAGACATATTGGGAAACATAAGTTCTAAAGCTCGGAAATGAGGATGTCCTAGTCTAGCATGCCAAACAGGACTATTAGCCTTAACAATAATTGAACTAAAACAAGAAGATAGAGACGGAGCTAGGTTCGAATCCTCAAGCACATAGAGGTCATCATTCGAGACTCCTTGGCCAAGCACTCTACTTGTGTCAATATCCTGAAAATAGACATTGTTAGGACCAAATATTGCATAACAATTTAAATCAGTAGTAGCTCTCTTGACTGATAACAAATTTGAAGTAAAGCTAGGCATGTAAAAAGCTTTAGAGGGTTTATCAAATAATTTTAGGTTACCAATGCCTTTAACTGGGACTGTTTCTCCATTAGCTATAATCACATTTCCATTTGCTGGTTTAATTTCACTAATTAACTTACAATCGCTAATCATGTGATGAGAAGCTCCAGAATCAATAATAAGAGGTTTAGTAGAGTTTAAGGCGAGATAAGAGTTACTGGACGCCTCTTTGAGGGCTTTGATAAGAACGTCCAGGTTCGACTTCCTCACCAGCTCCGAAGACGCCGCTAAAGCAGCCCTATTACCCTTCGGAGTATGGCCATTTGGTGTGGAGGTTGTTGTTTCTCCCACCATGTTTGCCTGGTGAGCTCTTGGTCCTCCACGAATTGGTCCTCCACGATTGATACGAAGATGGGGATGAAGAATCCAGCATCGGCTCTTGAAGTGACCAGTCTTCGTGCAATGTTCACAAAATGGTGGATTCTTGTCTTCATGCTTGAAGTATCCTTTGTTTGCAGTAGCAATCTCCACCTTGTTGGCTGTCACAAGCTCTCCTTTGCCTCCAAATTGCCCTATAGAGCCATGTTCTTTTTGAATCTGGTTACAAACATCATCAAGGCTTGGGAGCTTGTCCGACCTCAAAATGTGCTTGATGAGGTTGCTGTAAGAGGGGTTTAGTGTCAAGAGTAGGCCAAAAATTTTGTCTTGTTCACGCGTTTCGTTTAGGACTGCCGGATCAACAGTCGGTGGTCGAAGCATCTCTAGTTCAGCCTAAAGAGATCTGAACTTGCCAAAGTGTTTGGTGAACTCCATATCCTCTTCATTGAGGTTGTTGATGGCGTGTTTCATCTCAAAGATGCGGTTGACATTTGTGACATTTCCAAACACATTTTGGAGTGTGTCCCATAGATCCTTTGCGGTTTTGCAATATGAGTAGGCGCATCAAGGGAGTTTTGGATGATGGCTAGAACACCTTGATCTTCTTGGAACCACTTGTCTTCTCCATTGGTGACAAGATCCTTGTTGTCTTCAGTGGTTTTGCTACTCGGAGCTTCACTTGTAGTGATATGGGACCAAAGTCCTCGGCCACATAGGGCTGTTTTTGTGGTCCTTGCTCACAATAAGTATTTCTCTCCTTTGAGAGTGACTGGAACAATCAAGGTTTTGGCGCTCTCCTTGATAAACTGACCGTTGGTTAAGTGAATTGTCCAATGGGTAAAGAGAAAGA
>NW_010921795.1:33122-40852 GCF_000633955.1 Camelina sativa
AAACTTCATCTTCAAGTTCTCCTTGTAAGAATGCATTCTTAACATCCATTTGCCACAGTTCCCAATCTAGGTTTGTTGCCAAGGAGAGGACCACTCGAAATGTATGAAGCTTTGCAACTGGTGCAAACATATCTAGATAGTCCTCCCCATACGTTTGTGTAAATCCTCTTGCGACAAGCCGCACCTTATAGCGTTCGATCTCCCCATCACTCTTGTACTTGATAGTGAAGATCCAGCGTGATGTCACGACTTTCTTGCCTTTAGGAAGGTCAGCTTCGTCCCATGTGTGGGTAGATTCAATGGCCGAGCGTTCAGAACTTACAGTGTCTCGCCATTCTTTATGCTCTTTGGCTTCATCATAGCTATGTGGGATCCAATGCTTGTCAATTTTACCAAGAAACGCCTGATGATCCAATGGAAAATGTGCAAGAGTGCAAACAGCTTGGATAGGGTGAGCCACGACCACATTGTTGTAGTAGACCCGTGTATTACGCTTGAGACGTTCGCTTCTGCGTAAGGGAACTATAGCCTCCAGAACTTCACTCACTTCATCCTCATTATCTGTTGGTACAAATTCAGCTTCACCGGAGTTGTCATCTATATGAACTGAATTTAAACCATCGTCATCATCGTGGGACGGTGGCGATACACTTTCGGTTTGGACACCAAGATTGTTGTTATCAGCCAGGGGCGGTTGCTGAGTGGTGCCATCGTCTTGAGTAGGCATTGTAGGTGATGTTGACTCCGATGAATTTGGTCTGGCCCGAGTAGTTTCCACCCCAAGCTTCTCAAGGATAATTCAGAGGTTGTTGGCTCAATCGGATGGAGATGTAGTCAAGTCTTTGATGGTATCCCAATTCTTCTCATCAAAATATCCCTTTGACTCCACAAATTTAACATCATGTGAGACAAGAACTCGCTTTGTGTCCGGCTGATAACACTTGTACCTTTTTGCGTGGTAGAGTAGCCGATAAACATACTCTTAATACTCTTTGCGTCGAGCTTGTCACGATGCTCACGTGGTCTAAAGACATAACACACACAACCAAAGACTCATAAGTGAGCAAAACTTGGTTTTTCTTTGTTCAATACCTCAAATGGTGAGATGTCTTGAAGGATCTTGGTAGGTGTTCGATTGATAAGATAGCATGCGGCTAACACGACATCTCCCCAAAAGCGTTTTGGAACATTGGTGTGAAATATCATGGACCTTGCTACCTCCATGAGATGTCTATTCTTCCTTTCAGCAACCCCACTTTGTTGTGATGTGTAAGGACAACTTGTTGGATGAATAATTCCATGATTGGCGAGATGTTGTGTGAAGACATGACTTGTGTACTCCCCACCATTATCTAATTTCAAAATTTTAATCTTTGCATTATAGTGGTTAGTCACATAAATTTGAAAATTAGTAAATGCCTCAAGAACCCTATCTTTAGATGGAAGCAAAGTTAACCAACTATATTTGGATTTTTCATCAATAAAAGTGACAAAATATTTTTGATTTTCTCTAGATAGGCATGGACATGTCCAAACATCTGAATGAACCAAATCAAAACAATTTTCATAAATAGTCATAGACTTAGGAAAAACAGACTTGCAATGTTTACCAAGAAGACAAGCCTCACAATCTTCATTTTTAAAAGACATATTGGGAAACATAAGTTCTAAAGCTCGGAAATGAGGATGTCCTAGTCTAGCATGCCAAACAGGACTATTAGCCTTAACAATAATTGAACTAAAACAAGAAGATAGAGACGGAGCTAGGTTCGAATCCTCAAGCACATAGAGGTCATCATTCGAGACTCCTTGGCCAAGCACTCTACTTGTGTCAATATCCTGAAAATAGACATTGTTAGGACCAAATATTGCATAACAATTTAAATCAGTAGTAGCTCTCTTGACTGATAACAAATTTGAAGTAAAGCTAGGCATGTAAAAAGCTTTAGAGGGTTTATCAAATAATTTTAGGTTACCAATGCCTTTAACTGGGACTGTTTCTCCATTAGCTATAATCACATTTCCATTTGCTGGTTTAATTTCACTAATTAACTTACAATCGCTAATCATGTGATGAGAAGCTCCAGAATCAATAATAAGAGGTTTAGTAGAGTTTAAGGCGAGATAAGAGTTACTGGACGCCTCTTTGAGGGCTTTGATAAGAACGTCCAGGTTCGACTTCCTCACCAGCTCCGAAGACGCCGCTAAAGCAGCCCTATTACCCTTCGGAGTATGGCCATTTGGTGTGGAGGTTGTTGTTTCTCCCACCATGTTTGCCTGGTGAGCTCTTGGTCCTCCACGAATTGGTCCTCCACGATTGATACGAAGATGGGGATGAAGAATCCAGCATCGGCTCTTGAAGTGACCAGTCTTCTTGCAATGTTCACAAAATGGTGGATTCTTGTCTTCATGCTTGAAGTATCCTTTGTTTGCAGTAGCAATCTCCACCTTGTTGGCTGTCACAAGCTCTCCTTTGCCTCCAAATTGCCCTATAGAGCCATGTTCTTTTTGAATCTGGTTACAAACATCATCAAGGCTTGGGAGCTTGTCCGACCTCAAAATGTGCTTGATGAGGTTGCTGTAAGAGGGGTTTAGTGTCAAGAGTAGGCCAAAAATTTTGTCTTGTTCACGCGTTTCGTTTAGGACTGCCGGATCAACAGTCGGTGGTCGAAGCATCTCTAGTTCAGCCTAAAGAGATCTGAACTTGCCAAAGTGTTTGGTGAACTCCATATCCTCTTCATTGAGGTTGTTGATGGCGTGTTTCATCTCAAAGATGCGGTTGACATTTGTGACATTTCCAAACACATTTTGGAGTGTGTCCCATAGATCCTTTGCGGTTTTGCAATATGAGTAGGCGCATCAAGGGAGTTTTGGATGATGGCTAGAACACCTTGATCTTCTTGGAACCACTTGTCTTCTCCATTGGTGACAAGATCCTTGTTGTCTTCAGTGGTTTTGCTACTCGGAGCTTCACTTGTAGTGATATGGGACCAAAGTCCTCGGCCACATAGGGCTGTTTTTGTGGTCCTTGCTCACAATAAGTATTTCTCTCCTTTGAGAGTGACTGGAACAATCAAGGTTTTGGCGCTCTCCTTGATAAACTGACCGTTGGTTAAGTGAATTGTCCAATGGGTAAAGAGAAAGAAAATTTTAGAATTCGACGAAAGGACTAAGAATTCTGGTGCGGAAGAGTTTGGTGGGTGTGAGAATCAAAAAGAGGAGCGTTCTGCTCTGATACTATGTAAGTTTTGATGTAGAAAGAATGAACTTGTGATGAGTGAATGTGTAGAGTAAGGAAGAAGAGTAGAAACCGTAGAGTGTAAGAAGATTAAAGAGAGTGTGCGAGAGAGTAGAGTATGGTGGAGAAAGAGATAATCTCTTTTCTTACTAAAATTGGTTCCTAGTTACAATCTATTTTTTTTTTTTTTTTTTTTTGACTAATCTAGTTACAATCTAATTATAGACTATACAAAGTAGCATATTCTCTACAAGATTCTATGCACAAGTTACATGGTTGAAAGTGACATGCCTTCCTTAAACAAACATGTGACTCTTGTTTGACTTCTCTTTGGTTCCCACATGCTTGAGCTCGACAACGGTCACTTGATGGAAGGATCTAGGGACTTTGTGACCGTTAGAGGCTTCTCTTCAGGGCTTGTCATGATGGATCTTTATTCTGTACAGATGGCCCATCTCGAGTGTTGTGGGGACGTACGGACGGTGGTGTGAACTCTCATATTTGTAACGGTCCTTCAGGACGAGAGGTCTTTGTGATGGTCCTTTGGGACGAGTCGACTTCGTGACGGTCCTTCGGGACGAGAGGTCTTCATGACGGTCCTTCGGGACGAATGACCTTGTGACGTCCTGTTTAGGACATTTGTTGGCCTTTGTGGCGGCCCTTGTGGCATTTTAGATGATCCTTGTGTGGTCATGAGGTATTCTAGTGAGGGAATATGTGGTAAGGTAGGACATTGTATTGTTTTACGCGAGCCACAAGAAGGAAACCTGATTAGGGATAGGACTCAGACGTGTTCAGAATTGTTTGCTCGCGACTCATGGGGGACTTTAGTTCTTCTAGTACTACCATATTCTGAGACTTTGTGGCTTGGAAGTATGGTTGGTATATCGAATTCAGATGACGATCCGGGGGCGCGCTGTAGGGTGGCAACCCGAGAGACAAATATTGGACTTCTTTATATATTATGGCATGCGGGTTAGGCCGATGAGGAGCCAATAAAAACTCAAGGTTAAGACCTATGAGTAAAGGAAACTCCAAAAGTCGAGAGCAAATAATGCCTGAAACGTGAGTCTATCTTCTAGAGGTGACCTTCCGTACATCGGTCAGAGGTAGTGCAGGCCATGGAGAAGGTTGCACGTGAATCCTTGGCTGATGGTTGTTCGAGATTCGAGGATGAATCTATGTTGGTGGGGGAGAATTGTAACATCCGCTAAGATGCATCGATCGATGCACTATGTGCATCGGTCGATGCAAGGTCGGTTTTGTGCGGGCGAGTTTAAGTTAAACGCTGCATTTTGAGTTAGGGAAAACCCTTAACTTGAGTTTCTGTCTCATTAGTCGGGTTTAGCCGCATTTGAGAGAAAGAAAAGAGAGAAAAGGTGTTCTTAAGTGTTCTTGAGTGTTCTTGAGGATTTTGGGAGATTGGAAGCTGTTCCTGTAAAGATCTGTAGCTGGGATCGTTGTAGGAGCTTCTTGGAAGTGTTTTCTTGCTTGTTTGAGGTTCAAAATCATCTTGGCAAAGGTAAGTGCATGACCATGGCTTATCTAAGCTGGAGAGTTCTCTGATCTGCTTGTTTATGTGTTGTTTGGCTTGCTAAAATGTTATTTGGGACGTTAGGAAGCTTTCTTGTGGCTTGGCATCGAGTTTTGTGGTTGTAAGAACGAAGATCCAGTGAGAAGCTTTGGAGAAAAACGATGCTCGGCATGTGCATTGGTCGATGCATTTTGTGCGTCGGTCGATGCATATGCAAGGACGGCGCTTTAAACCTAGGGTTTTCGTGCTATGTCGAGCATGCGTCGGTCGATGCAAGTGTATAGCCCAGTAGATGGAGGGATTGTCTTACTGAGTGTTTATAAAATACTCATGCATTGCAATTTGTGTTTGTGGTGCAGGTAAAGGCAAAGTGTGATCGTGGAATCAAGACAATGAAGAGGAGGATGTTCTAGTGGTTCGCTTGATTGTCTGGCTTCTGTTAGGTTGCTAGAGTTGAGTCCTAGAATGTTGTTTAAGATTGTTGGTTCTCTAGTTTATGTTGATTGGATCATTAGTTTATGATTGGAATTATTACTGGATATTATTTATTGGTTATCGAATTATTGGTGATTTATTGGTATTGTTATTTCCGCTGTCTTGGTGTGTGTGTGGTTAGGTGGCTAAGGGGTATGGGACCACTAGTTGTAGAGTATTTATTATTATTATTATTATTATTATTATATATTATTTATTTTTTAAAAAATGGGTCGGCTCGTTTCAAGTTTCCCTAACACCCCTTCTATCTGAAACAATCGTCAAATTGCTTTAAAGTCCAGAGGTATCGCCTAAATTCTCCAAAACCTTAGGTTGAAACTGCAAAGTCGGATCAAAGTACCGTTTGTTGCTGCTTCTTCTTTGTAGAAAGATCTTTCCAACGACATCAAAAGCGTGATCTGGTTCCTTCAGATCTGATGGGAAACAAATCACCAAAACCACTACTTGACATTGTTTCTACATTCCTTTTCTTCACTAAAACCAATTAAATGAAGCTGGTGTTAAACGGTGAAAACGAGACGTCCAACTCTTCTCCCCGCTTAACGTGATCTCGAAAGGAAACAGAAAATGAAACATTAACTCTTGCTCACTAAACGATTGCGATGAAGGATTGAAAACAAGGCGGTCTGAAGCTTTATGTTTCAAGTTTACAGTGCAAAGAAGTGGCTGGAGGTAGAAGGAGGTATATACATCCTATATATACGTATGTACCTGCACACACCCACGTAGGTTTTACGATCAAAGTTGCTAGGCCCTTAGTGGGCTGGGTTGGGTCTCACAGCAATAATGGAACTATTCATAGCCGCTCATTGGCCACTAGATCCGCCAAAATTGCTAGCACAAGATCATCGGCCTCCAAGTTAATGTCTTGAACCGCTCATCACAAGTTATTAGCTATTTTAACAAAAACAAAGTGGAATTGGTACAAAAAAAAGAATAGCATATAAGATCATTGTAAGAAGTTGGATTGATTACAGATCCATTGATCTACATTTATAGAGAAAACCATTGCAAAAACCGTCAAATGAGCATCACAAAGAGGGAGCCACTTCGTTGAGATAACCGTCACACTTTCGTTGAGTGGGAAACTCCCCCACAATGTTAGTGCAACTATAAGTATCCGTTTTCGGAGAGACGTGATCAGAAATCCAGAAGAAAAACCAAATCGTCTTTTCAATCGCTAGTCGTTTGTATTTTCTTAGGTTATATACTGTGATAGCTTATTTTTTTCTTTGTTTATTATGAAAATAGAAGTATGTATATCAAAATTTACTTTTCTAAATATAAAATTGCATATTTTGATTAGTTTGGATCCCTGTTCAAAAACGCGGCCGCGGAGGCCGTTTAGGCGCCGATTAATCGTTCGGCAGCAGAGCTCCGCCGCGAGTTTACCCAAATCAGAATAATAATCGGAAATTAAAAAAAGAAAAAAAGGTTAGCAAATTTTGTCTTTTTGGTCAAGAATAATATATGTTATAACTCAGATCTATTAGTTAATTATCGAAAATGGTTGAACTGGATTCAGTAGAAAACAAGATATTCTTTGCTTTGACTTTGACGAGCAGCATCCAGTACATTCACCCGGGCTGGGCAGTTAAAAAAAATGATTGAAATCGCATGTGGAGAAGATGATATAGAAATGACCATTTTTCCCTCACTTCGATAATTGGAGCTTCGAATTCGAGCTATTTTAGATTTAGGAACCCTCACAAACCATTGGACTATGTTTAGATATTGGAAATATGTTGCAGTTTAAACATATTATAGATATATATATGTAAATCAGACCCCTAAAACTAGTTTATGATTAATCTCTGATTTAAATCCGATTTTCTGTTTAATCGTTAGGCTCTTCTTCACCGCCCGACTAACGCCTAACGATATTTAAAACAAAGGTTTGGATATTATTTTTCAGCAAAAAACATTAAATATTAAATATTTAAATAAAAAATATTTAAATAAAAAATAGATGGATTATAATTAGGAAAAATGTGATTTAAACCATGAACTTTCAAATTTTGGGCATTTTGATCATGAACCTTGTTGTAGGTCACTTAAAACATCAACTTTTGTTGACTAGTTTTTTTAAACATGAAGTTTCGTTGACCAAGCCAAAAAAGACATGACGTTAAATCCAATAATTGACCTACTAACAGACGTTAATATGCCGTTAGTCACTCCGTTATTGACAAAACAATGTCGTTTTAATAGAAGATTTAGTTCGAAAAAATGTCATTTAAACCATGAACTTTCAAATTTATGTCATTTAAACCATGAACTTTGAACATACTGGGCTCGGCTTGTTCTAACTAAATCTTTATGATCCTTGGTGTCGACCGACACCCACCCGGTGTCGATCGACACTGACTCTGCAACCGCGATCCGCTCGAAGCCGAGAGTCGAATCTCGCTTCCTGTCTGATAACAGGATTTTCACCCAGGGTATCAATTCCCTATGCAGTTG
>NW_010921796.1:0-369 GCF_000633955.1 Camelina sativa
ACTGTACGGACGCCATAGGCTTATTCTTGATCAATACTAAACACTCCTAATTCATAACGAAATCATACAATTAGTCAAATGCATTGGATTGTCACAGATTCTGACCCTAGAAACAGTAACAAATCTGTTTACTGCTTCGAATCAATGTTTTCTTGGTTTTAGCCTGTTTTGGGACAAAATGGGTAAAAGTGGTGTCTAAACACTCCAAATTTAACCCGAACTTTTATAATTAGTCAAATGCATTGGATTGTTACATTGTTTGACCCTATAAAGAGTAACAGAGCTGTTCACTGGTTCGAATCAATGTTATCTTGGTTTTAGTCTCTTTCGGGATAAAATGGGTAAAAGTGGTGTCTAAACACTCCAAAT
>NW_010921796.1:429-547 GCF_000633955.1 Camelina sativa
GTATGAGCCAAATCAGAGGAAGAGGAGCTCAAGTACCCGAGAATAACAATCTTCAAGGCACTCTACCGGGTCACTCGAGCAACCACTCGACCGAGCACCTCCAATGCACTCGGCCGAG
>NW_010921796.1:2227-3171 GCF_000633955.1 Camelina sativa
AATGATTAGTTCAGCCCATGAATCCCTCCTCAAGGCCTTCTTTGTTTATTAATATCTTAGTCTAAATATCATTGCTTGCTTGTTGTTTGATTCGTTTTTGCATTGCTCTGTTTTTATTGTGTTGCTCTGTTTTCACGTTTAGTCTAGCTCGACCCTGTACTCGACCTACACTCGGTCGAGTGCTTGCTCGAGTTCATCCCCAGAACTTGTGTTTATGATTTGTGATTGTCCTGTTTAATTCCTGTTTTATTTCTGTTGCATTCATTTAGCTTTCTGCTCATTACTTGTCTTCCATTAGTTCTTCATCAACATAGTTTCTATTTCTGTTCTTGCTATTATAATCATTCTGTTTCATTTGTATTTAGTTCTTGGTTCTTGTAGTTTGCTTTCTGCACTTTGCATTTTCATTATAGGATTGTTAGTGACAAACAACCTTTACATCTGGCTTGACTTAGACTCGTATGCACATCTTAATTGTTCACAAACACTCAAATTGGATTGACACCTCTTATACTACAATTGCATAAGGGGAATTGAAACACCCTGACATACATTCATTCATAAGTCATCATTCCATACATCATTCATTCACCACACCACAAAAAAATAACTAGTTTCACAAACAAACCTCAAACACAACCCAGCCTAACCCATCCTCAAGATCCTAAGCAACTACTCACAAGAACACATGATGAACATCAAAGTCATAAACCCAGAAAATGATGAAACTTGCATGATTAGATAGATAAAGCAAAGATCTACAATATTGAAGAAGGAATCAAATACGAATTCTTAATATCTTGAAAGTTATGAAACCAACAAAATCCAAGAATTCTTTGTTTTTCTCCTCCAAGGAGGTACAAGATCTAAAAATAAAAGTGCAAAAGAAATAATTATTAAAAAGGTAAAAACTAGGTTTTTGACTCTCTAAAAAGCTGGACTCT
>NW_010921796.1:5298-8963 GCF_000633955.1 Camelina sativa
AAAAAACACTTATACCCATTTTGTCCCAAAACAGGCTAAAACCAAGAAAACATGGCTTAGAAGCTGTAAACAGCTTTGTTTGTGTTTCTAGGGTCAAAATGTATCGTAATCCGATGTAAATGACTAGTTATAGGAGGTTGAGATGGATTTGGAGAGTTTAAAAAACACTTATACCAATTTTGTCCCAAAACAGGCTAAAACCAAGAAGACAGGGTATGGACCATAATCGATCATGAACTTGGTAGTGTCCGTACGGTCTGTACGGTCACATGTACGGACGTCCGTACGTATGTGGAACAAGGCCGAGATTTACTAAGTGTAACATGAAGGAGATGAGGCCTTATCACATAAATCCCAAGAGAAGGATCGAGAACAGCATTCTAGCCGTTAGAAGAGAATAAGGAAGAAGGTCACGGGTCGTGAGTCCACTTGGGAGACAAGGACAGGTCGCTTTCACCCCTTGGGACCATTTCTCTCTTACCTTATGTCCCTATCGCCTAGAATGTCTCTTGTAAGGGAGTAGCCCTAGCTGTCTTCACTATTTAAAGGCTCTTAGCCACATTGTAATCGATATACTTATGGAATCAAAGATCCTCTTCATTCTCATTCTTAGCTCTTTACTTCCACTTAAAACAACATGGTATCAGAACAAATTTTTCGATCCACAATTCTCTAAACTTACTCCTAACACTTCTATTCTCTGTTATACTTGCTAATCTATAATTCTCTTATACTTTCTACTCGCTACTCTACTCATACTCGCCACTACTCTATCGATTATACTCTCTTACTCTCAAATCTGTGACAATGGATAACAACAAACCGATTGTTACTCTAGTGGTGCTCAAAGGAGCAAATTATTTGTTGTGGAAAAGAACCACAAAGACCGCACTTAGTGGCCGGGGCTTATGGATCCATGTTGAGATGGACCAATTCCCCAAGAAAGCCACCAAAGAGGACGATAAAGAAGAAAAGGAAGAAGACAAGGAGGCTGATCTCGAAAAGGAAGTCAAGTGGTTCCAAGAAGATCAGACCGTGCTTGCCATTCTCCAAAGTTCGCTGGACGCACCAATCCTTGAAGCTTACTCGTACTGCGAGACGGCTAAGGAGCTATGGGAGACGCTTGCGAACGTCTATGGGAATGTGACCAACTTGACTCGAGTATTTGAAGTCAAGAAGGCGATTAACAGTCTCCACCAAGAAGACTTAGAGTTCACAAAGCATTTTGGGAAGTTTAGGTCACTATGGGCCGAACTTGAGATGCTTAGGCCAAGTACAATCGATCCGGCCATCCTCAACGAGAGAAAAGAGCAAGACAAGGTCTTTGGCCTCTTACTTACTCTTAACCCGGTGTTTAACGATCTCATCAAACACATCCTTCGTGGTGATAAGCTACCCACCCTTGATGATGTGTGTTCCCAAGTCCAAAAAGAACAAGGTTCACTTGGTCTCTTTAGTGGGAAAGAAGAGTTGGCCACCGCCAACAAGGGAACTTACAAGCACGAGGACAGGAGGATGGTGGTATGTGATCACTGTAAGAAGAGAGGCCATGTGAAGGACAAGTGCTGGATCCTTCACCCTCATCTCAAACCGGCTAAGTTCAAGGCTAACCTCTCGCAAGAAGGACCTAGCGGTCAAGGTACCGGTGCAGCGAACCAAGGAGGGACAACAGCCACGGCCATGGCCGCATCCTACGGAGATCTTGTGAGGAAGTCAGACCTGGAGGCCCTCATCAAGTCCATTGCTGCACTAAAGGATTCCGGTATCTCTTTCTTTGCCTCAAAACCTAGTAACTCCCTTGTTGTTGACTCAGGTGCTTCTCACCATATGATAAGCAATCCTAGTCTCATAAACAACATAAAACCAGCTGTAGGGAATGTTATTATTGCCAATGGGGACCGTATACCAGTTAAAGGAATAGGAGATTTGAAATTGTTTGATAAACTCTCAAAGGCCTTCTTTATGCCTACTTTTACATCTAATCTTCTATCGGTTAAGAAAGCTACTACTGATCTCAATTGTTATACTATATTTGGACCTAATAGTGTACATTTTCAGGATATTGAGACTGGAAAGATCCTTGGAGAAGGGGAGGCTAGAGGAGATCTCTATGTCCTAGAGAAAACTTTACCAAGTTCTTCAAATTTGTTTTCGCTTATTTCAAATCTTAGTAGTGACTCAAGTGATGTGTGGCATGCTAGGCTAGGCCACCCTCACTCTCATGCTTTTAAATTAATGTTGCCTAATGGTTCATTTGATAACTCTAAGTGTGAGGCTTGTATTCTTGGTAAACATTGCAAGTCAGTTTTTCCTAAGTCTACTACCTTATATGATCATTGCTTTGATTTGGTACATTCTGATGTGTGGACATCTCCTTGCCTATCTAGAGATAACAACAAGTATTTTGTGACCTTTATTGATGAAAAATCTAAGTACACATGGCTTACCTTGTTACCATCTAAAGATAGAGTCTATGATGCCTTTGTTAATTTTCAGAACTATGTCACTAATCACTTCAATGCTAAAATTAAGGTACTAAGATCGGATAATGGAGGAGAATACACAAGCCACAAACTCAAAGAACACTTAGCAAAGCATGGCATACTACAACAAACAAGTTGCCCATACACACCACAACAAAATGGAGTGGCGGAGAGGAAGAACCGTCATCTCATGGAAGTAGCAAGATCAATGATGTTTCACACCAATGTCACAAAGAGGTTTTGGGGAGATGCGGTCATGACGGCGTGTTACTTGATCAATAGGACACCAACGAAAGTCTTACAAGACATGTCACCCTATGAGGTATTAAACAAAATTAAACCTTCTCTTGATCACTTACGTGTGTTCGGGTGTGTGTGTTTTGTGTTAGTACCAGGAGAACAAAGAAGTAAGCTCGATGCCAAAAGCACTAAGTGTATGTTCCTCGGCTACTCAACAAGTCAAAAGGGATACAAGTGCTACGATCTTACCACAGGCCGTACGCTTATCTCTAGGGATGTGAAGTTCTTCGAACATCAAGGATATCACGACAAGAGGGATTGCGACAGCTTGAAGGACCTCTCTCAGCCCACCTCTGATCGGGCGATTAACTTGCGGTTCCTTCTTGATCACCTCGGCATCACAACACCACCACACGTCACTGAGCCGAATCACTCTGAGCCGTGCCCACCGCATGACTCAACATCATCACACCTACCCGAAGAGCAGTCTGTCCACGGTGCTGAACCAGACATGGCTTCACCAACGGCGACCATCACTGAACAGACAACCATTTGTACTAATCAGGAGAGTGAAGAACATGATGAGGGTGCCCCACAGGAATCTCGGCCTTTGCCGAGACGCAGTGAACGCATTAGGTCTCACCCGTCAACCTGGAAAGAGAAACGTGTGTATTATAACAACCAAGCTGTCGCTCATCCTATCCAAGCTGTATGTTCGCTTGACCTGGTCCCATTGGACCATGCGGCCTTCCTGAGCAAAATTGATGCTCACTTTGTTCCCCTATCCTATGAGGAGGCCAAAGAACATAAGGAGTGGCTCAACGCAGTAGACGATGAAACGGGGGCCATGGTACGTAATCACACGTGGGACGAGGCAGATCTCCCAAAAGGAAAAAAGGCTGTCAGCTCCAAGTGGGTGTTTACCATCAAGTATCTTAGCAC
>NW_010921796.1:9019-10323 GCF_000633955.1 Camelina sativa
GGCCGTACGCTTATCTCTAGGGATGTGAAGTTCTTCGAACATCAAGGATATCACGACAAGAGGGATTGGGACAGCTTGAAGGACCTCTCTCAGCCCACCTCTGATCGGGCGACTAACTTGCGGTTCCTTCTTGATCACCTCGGCATCACAACACCACCACACGTCACTGAGCCGAATCACTCTGAGCCGTGCCCACCGCATGACTCAACATCATCACACCTACCCGAAGAGGAGTCTGTCCACGGTGCTGAACCAGACATGGCTTCACCAACGGCGACCATCACTGAACAGACAACCGTTTGTACTAATCAGGAGAGTGAAGAACATGATGAGGCTGCCCCACAGGAATCTCGGCCTTTGCCGAGACGCAGTGAACGCATCAGGTCTCACCCGTCAACCTAGAAAGAGAAACGTGTGTATTATAACAACCAAGCTGTCGCTCATCCTATCTAAGCTGTATGTTCGCTTAACCTGGTCCCATTGGACCATGCGGCCTTCCTCAGCAAAATTGATGCTCACTTTGTTCCCCAATCCTATGAGGAGGCCAAAGAACATAAGGAGTGGCTCAACGCAGTAGACGATGAAACGGGGGCCATGGTACGTAATCACACGTGGGACGAGGCAGATCTCCCAAAAGGCAAAAAGGCTGTCAGCTCCAAGTGGGTGTTTACCATCAAGTATCTTAGCACCGGTGAGGTGGAACGCTACAAGGCTNTGCCTGGTCGCTCGTGGTTTCACACAAACCTATGGCCTTGACTACACAGACACATTCGCTCTGGTCGCTAAACTTCACACTGTCCGTGTCGTTCTCTCCCTTGCTACGAACTTGTCTTGGGACTTATGGCAAATGGACGTCAAGAATGCGTTCCTTCAGGGGGAGCTTTCCGAAGAAGTCTACATGCACCCTCCACCGGGTCTGGAAGATATTGTTGCTCCGGGTAAGGTGCTCCGACTCCGCAAGGCCATCTATGGTTTAAAACAATCTCCAAGGGCATGGTACCACAAGCTCAGCTCCACTCTTCGAGCCCATGGCTTCAAACGGTCTGAAGCCGATCACACCTTGTTCACCCTTCGCTCCGCCAATGGCCTGGTTGTGGTCCTGATCTATGTGGATGACATCATTATCTCCGGTGATGATAAGGAAGGTATTGACACCACCAAGGCCCTTCTTAACACTTCCTTTGATATTAAAGATCTTGGTGCGCTCAAGTACTTCCTTGGGATTGAAATCTCTCGCTCTCCGGAGGGTTTGTTTCTCTCCCAAAGAAAGTATACCCTTGATCTTTTACATGAGACAGGTAAAC
>NW_010921796.1:12995-23096 GCF_000633955.1 Camelina sativa
CATGTGACTATAAGTTGACTTTTGCTTCCCACTTGCTTTGAGTCACCAACGGTAACAAAGGAAGGATCTAGAGACTTTGGTTTAACTTCACATGAGGCTTGTGATGCTTCGAATGGGCCTGTCTATGGTAAGTGGCTATGTTGTACGGACGGCCCTCTCAAGTTGTACGGACACGGGTGATTGTATGGACTTGTACGGACACGGGTGATCATGTTCCCAACTTATACTCCCCCTCAAGCTTAGTCATTGGACCCCATGACAAAAGCTTGAACCACTGATCACCTACCTCATTAAAAACCTTAGTATAGAAAAACCAGTTGGGAAAAATTATACTTAAGGGAAAAAGAGTGTAGGCTTTCATGGTTTGGTGAGGTCCATGAGTCCAAGCTTTGAGTGTATGTATTCACATACTTGTGGACTCGCTGCCTTGGTGAATACATCGGCCAGTTGCTCGGAGCTCCCGGTGTGGCAAGGGAGTGTTACGCCTAGTTGTATTTGCTCTCGAACTTTGTGACAATCGACTTCGATATGTTTTGTTCTCTCGTGGAATACCGAATTGGTTGCAATATGGATAGCTGCTTCATTATCACAATGCATTGTGATTGGCTTGGTAGTTTCAACTCCAAGATCTCTGAGTAGATTCTTAAGCCACATCAATTCGGTAGTCAACTTGCGCATCGCTCTATACTCGGACTCGGCACTGGATAGAGACACCACCTTTTGCTTCTTGCTCTTCCAAGTGACGAGGTTGCCTCCTAGGAAGGTACAGTAGCCAGTTGTTGATCGTTGGTCACCTCGGTCTCCAGCATAGTCCGCGTCACAATATCCTTCAAGCTCCGTGTTGTTGTTGCATCCCATCCAATTGCCCTGGCCCAGTGATCCTTTGATATACTTAAGAATCCGGTTGACTATGTTCTAGTGGTGAATCTTCGGAGCTTGCATGTGCTGACTGGCCTGGTTCACAGCAAAACAAATATCCGGTCTAGTGATAGTTAAGTACATAAGCTTACCGACCAGTCTCCTATATTGAGTTATATTCTCAAATGGTTGGTCTTCTAGCTCCCCCTCACGACACACTTTGTAGTTCTCATCCAGCGGTGTACTGACCGGTCTTGATCCAAGCTTTCCTACTTCATTCAAGAGGTCAATAGCATATTTTTTTTGAGATAGAAATAGTCCCTCTTCTGAGCGACACACTTCTATCCCTAAGAAGTATTTTAACTCACCAAGGTCCTTAATATCAAAAATTGACTTCAAATATGTCTTAGTTTCTTGAATACCTACCGAGTCATTCCCTGATATGATGATGTCGTCAACATATACAAGGATGACTATGATACCTTTGGTGCTTGGGTACGTGAACAAGGTGTGGTCAGACTCGGATCTCTTGAAGCCCCGGATTGTCAAGGTCGAGCTCAGCTTATGGTACCACACTCTTGGTGATTGTTTCAGTCCATAGATTGCCTTGTTGAGTTTAAGCACCTTTCCCGTACCGATTGTATCTTCTAAGCCCGGTGGTGGTCTCATGTAGACTTCATCCTCCAATTCGCCTTGGAGGAACGCATTTTTAACGTCCATCTACCACAGTTCCCATTTCAAGTTGGTTGCAAGTGATAGGACCACACGAACCGTATGTAGTTTAGCCACCGGAGCAAACGTATCCAGATAATCCTCCCCGTACGTTTGCGTGAATCCTCTCGCCACAAGTCGTGCTTTGTAACGTTCAATCTCCCCGTCACTTTGATATTTGATCGTAAAGATCCACTTGGACGTAACTGCCTTTTTTCCTTTAGGTAAGTCAGCCTCGTCCCATGTGTGATTTGTCTCCATGGCCGTTCGTTCGGCTTGAACTGCATCAAGCCATACCTTATGATCCTTAGCTTCTTCATATGTTTGCGGTATCCAATGGCTATCAACTTGATTGAGAAAAACTTGGTGTTCCACAGGTAAATGAGCAAGCGTGCAAACAGCTTGGATCGGATGTGCTACCGCTGAATTGTTATAGTACACGCGAGTGTTCTTCCAGTTTGATGGGGCAAATTTGAGACGTTGGCTACGTCGTAGGGGGATAATGTCCTCCTCAGGATCATCTTCTTCCTCTCCAGCTTCGGTTGGTGTACTTTCCTCTTCATAATGGTCCTCAGTTTCATCATTTTGTAAGACATCTTCATCGGACTGTGTTGCGTCTATCGGGTTGGAGTCTGGTTAAGCAGCAGTTGATGAAATGGATTCTGCTTCCTCAGGTACATGAGGTTCTCCTAAAGTGTTTGGCCCAGCTGGATTCTGATTGGCCCGATCGTTTTCAACACTTAGCCGTTCAAGGATGCTCCGGAGGTTCCTTGCCCGATCTGATGCGGAAGTGGATAGGTCTTTAATCTCTTCCCAGTTTTTCTTGTCATAATAGCCTTGGTTTTCAACAAACTTAACATCTCGGGAGACTAGGACTCGTTTGGTCTCTGGATCATAACATTTTTAGCCCTTTTGTGTAGTGGAGTAACCGATGAACATGCTTTTGATACTCTTTGCATCGAGCTTATCTCTTAATTCTCCTGGTTTTAATACAAAACAAACACATACAAATACTCGTAAGTGATCAAAAATGGGTTTGTCTTTGTTTAATACCTCAAATGGTGAAATGTCTTGTAGCACTTTAGTTGGCGTGCAGTTGATTAAATAACACGCCGCAAGAACTGCATCTCCCCAAAAACGTTTTGGTACATTGGTATGGAACATCATGGACCGGGCCACTTCCATAAGGTGCCTGTTCTTCCGTTCAGCCACTCCATTTTGTTGAGGAGTATATGGGCAGCTGGTTTGGTGAATAATGTCGTGTTTGGTCAAGTGTTGTCTAAAGGCATGACTTGTGTATTCGCTGCCATTATCTGACCTTAAGATTTTGATCTTAGCATTATAATGGTTAGTCACATAGTTTTGAAAACTTATAAATGCTTCAAGGACCCTATCTTTAGTGGGTAAAAGAGTTAACCAAGTATACTTGGATTTTTCATCAATAAAAGTGACAAAATACTTTTGGTTTTCTCTAGAAAGACATGGAGAGGTCCAAACATCTGAGTGAACCAAATCAAAACAATGTTCATAAATAGTTAAAGACTTAGGAAAAACAGATTTGCAATGTTTACCAAGAATACAAGCCTCACAATCATTGTTTTTAAAGGAAATACTAGGAAATATAAGTTCTAAGGCACGATAATGGGGGTGTCCCAATCTAGCATGCCATATAGCATTGTTTGCTTTAATAGAAACTGAACTAAAACAAGAAGCATTAGAAGTAGATAGGTTTAAATCTTCAAGAACATATAAGTCATCCTTAGAGACTCCTTGTCCAAGGACTTGGCGGGTCTCAATATCCTGTAAATGCACATTGTTAGGACCAAATATAGCATAACAGTTCAAATCGGTTGTGGCTCTCTTAACAGACAAAAGATTTGAGGTGAAACTAGGCATGTAAAATGCTTTAGTAGTCTTATCAAATAATTTAAAATCACCTATTCCCTTAACTGGTACTTTTTCACCATTAGTTATAATCACATTTCCAACTGCCGGTTTGATTTCACTTATTAACTTAGAGTCACTAATCATATGGTGTGAAGCACCAGAATCGACTATAAGCGGTTTAGTTTGATTTAAGGCAAGATAGGTGTTACCGGAGGCTTCCTTGAGAGCTTTGATAAGGGCATCAAGGTCGGACTTCCTCACCAGGTCAGAAGTTGCTGCTAGAGCAGTTCCATGTCCTTCGGTGACTCGCTGATTTTGGTCAGTGATAGTAGGCTCCACGGTAGCTTGATGTGCCCTCGGTCCTCCACGGTTGTTTGTGGATCGGTTGACTTTAAGATGTGGGTGGAGTATCCAACACCGGCTCTTGAAGTGACCAGGTTTCTTGCAGTGGTCACACACTGGAGGATTCTTGTCATCATGCCGATAGTAGCTCTTGTTTGCAGCCGCTACTTCAACCTTGTTAGCGGTTATAAGTTCGCCTTTGTTACCAAACAGCCCCATGGAGCCATGCTCCTTTTGGATCTGGCTACACAACTCATCTAGGCTAGGGAGCTTATCTGACCTCAAGATATGTTTGATGAGGTCATTGTAAGAAGGATTTAGTGTGAGGAGTAGGCCGAACACTTTGTCTTGCTCTCGCCTCTTGTTCAGTATGGCCGGCCTAAGCATCTCATGTTCAGCCCAAAGTGACCGAAACTTCCCAAAGTGTTTGGTGAAATCCATGTCTTCTTGGCTTAGGTTGTTAATGGCCCTCTTGATCTCAAATACTCGGTTTAAATTGCTGGTGTTACCGAACACATTTTGTAATGTGTCCCATAAGTCTTTGGCTGTTTCACAGTATGAGTAAGCTTCGAGTATTGGAGCATCGAGATAGTTCTGAATGATGGCTAGGACACTTTGGTCTTCTTGGAACCACTTGTCTTCGCCACCCTTGACAGCTTCTTTGCCTTCTTGAGCTGTCTCTTCCTTTGGTGCCTCACTCGATGTGATATGAGCCCAAAGTCCTCGGCCACATAGTGCCGTTTTTGTGGTTCTTGCCCATAGCAAGTAATTCTCTCCTTTGAGAGTAACCGGAACAATAAAGGTCTTGGTGCCTTCCATGGTGGTTTGTCCGCTGGTCAATAGTATTACCCAACGGTTAAAGATAATCAACGTTTGAGGTTGAAGGCAGAAATGAAGAGGAAAGGTAGAGCGGAAGTTTGTGGTGAGTGTAAGATTTTAGACTAGGAATAACAAAGCTCTGATACCATGTAAGTTTAGAATTCGAATATGAGATAGAAAGGGGTTGAGTGTAATCGAGTGAGTAAAAGAGTGTAAGAGAGAAGTGTAAAGTGTAGAAATGAGAAAGAGAGAAAATATCTCTTCTTACTTGATTTGGTTCATCGGTACACACCTAATATAGACACTAAAGCTAGAGAATATCCTACAAGATGCTACACGATTTACATGGTGATAGTGACACCTTAGTCTCCTTAACACAACATGTGACTATAAGTTGACTTTTGCTTCCCACTTGCTTTGAGTCGCCAACGGTAACAAAGGAAGGATGTAGAGACTTTAATTTAACTTCACATGAGGCTTGTGATGCTTCGAATGGGCCTGTCTATGGTAAGTGGCTATGTTGTACGGACACGGGTGACTGTACGGACTTGTACGGACACGGGTGATCATGTTCCCAACTTATACATACAATTAGTCAAATGCATTGGATTATCATAGATTCTAACCCTAGAAACAGTAACAAAGCTGTTTACTGCTTCGAATCAATGTTTTCTTGGTTTTAGCCTGTTTTGGGACAAAATGAGTAAAAGTGGTGTCTAAACACTCCAAATTTAATCCGAACTCTTATAATTAGTCAAATGTATTTGATTGTTACATATTTTGACCCTATAAAGAGTAACATAGCTGTTTACTGCTTCGAATCAATGTTTTCTCGGTTTTAGCCACTTTCGAGACAAAATGGGTAAAAGTGGTGTCTAAACACTCCAAATTCAACCCGAACTTTTATAATTAGTCAAAAGAATTGGATTGTTACATATTTTGACCCTAGAAAGAGTAACATAGCTGTATACTGCTTAGAATCAAATTTGTTTCTTGGTTTTAGCCTGTTTTCTTGGTTTAAGTCTGTTTTGGGATAAAACGGGATTAAGTGTTGTCTAAACACTCCAAATTCATCCCGAACTCTTACAATTTGTCAAATGCATTGTACTGTCAAACATTCTGACCCTAGAAACAGTAACAAAGCTGTTTCCTGCTTCGAATCAATGTGTTCTCTCGTTTTAGCCAGTTTTCTCGGTTTAAGCCTATATTAGGATAAAACGGGTTTAAGTGTTGTCTAAACCATCCAAATTCATCCCGAACTCTTACAATTAGTCAAATCCATTGGATTGTCACAGATTATGACCGTAGAAACTGTAACAAAGCTGTTTACTGCTTTGAATCAATGTTTTTTCGGTTTTAGCCTGTTTCGGGACAAAATGGGTAAAAGTGGTGTCTAAACACTCCAAATACAACCTGAACTCTTATAATTAGTCAAATGCATTGGATTGTTACATATTATAACCCTATAAAGATTAACATAGCTGTTTACTGATTTGAATCAATTTTTTCTCGGTTTAGCTTCTTTCGGGACAAAATGGGTAAAAGTGGTGTCTAAACACTCCAAATTCAACCCAAACTTTTATAATTAGTCAAAGGAATTGGATTGTTACGTTTTTTGACCCTAGAAAGAGTAACATAGCTGTTTTCTGCTTCGAATCAATTTTTTCTCTCGGTTTTACCTGTTTTCTCGGTTTAAGCCTGTTTTGGGATAAAACAGGTTTAAGTGTTGTCTAAACACTCCAAATTCATCCCGAACTCTTACAATTAGTCAAATGCAATGTATTGTCAAACATTCTGACACCGCTGTTTACTGCTTCAAATCAATGTGTTCTCTCGGTTATAGCTTGTTTTCTCGGTTGAAACCTGTTTTAGGATAAAACGGGTTTAAGTGTTGTCTAAACACTCCAAATTCATCCCGAACTCTTACAATTAGTCAAATCCATTGGATTGTCACACATTCTGATCCTAGAAACAGTAACAAAGTCGTTTACTGCTTCAAATCAATGTTTTCTTGGTTTTAGCCTGTTTTGGGACAAAATGGGTAAAAGTGGTGTCTAAACACTCCAAATTTAACCCAAATTTTTAAAATTAGCCAAATGCATTGGATTGTTACATATTTTGACCTTAGAAAGAGTAACATAGCTGTGTACTTCTTCGAATCAATGTTTTCTCTCGGTTTTAGCCTGTTTTCTCGATTTAGGCTTGTTTCGGGACAAAATGGGTAAAAGTGGTGTCTAAACACTCCAAATTCAACAGAAAGACTTATAATTAGTCAAATGCATTGGATTGTTCCATATTTTGACCATAGAAAGATTAACATAGCTGTGTACTGCTTCAAATCAATGTTTTCTCTCGGTTTTAGCCTGTTTTCTCGATTTAGGCTTGTTTCGGGACAAAATGGGTAAAAGTGATGTCTAAACACTCTAAATTTAACCCAAACTCTTACAACTAGTCAAATCCATTGGATTGTCACACATTCTGACCCTAGAAACAGTAACAAAGCTGTTTACTGCTTCGAATAAATGTTTTCTCGGTTTTAGCCTGTTTTGGGACAAAATGGGTAAAAGTGGTGTCTAAACACTCCAAATTCAACCCAAATTTTTAAAATTAGTCAAATGCATTGGATTGTTACATATTTTGACCTTAGAAAGAGTTACATAGCTGTTTACGGCTTCGAATCATTGTTTTCTCTCGGTTTTAGTCTGTTTTCTCGGTTTAAGCCTGTTTTGGGATAAAACGTGTTTAAGTGTTTTCTAAACACTCCAAATTTATCCCGAACTCTTACAATTAGTCAAATGCATTAAATTGTCACACATTCTGACCCTAGAAACAGTAACAAAGCTGTTTACTGCTTCGAATCAATGTTTTCTCGGTTTTAGCCTGTTTCGGGACAAAATGGGTAAAAGTGGTGTCTAAACACTCCAAATTCAACCCGAACTCTTATAATTAGTCAAATGCATTGGATTGTTACATATTTTGACCCTATAAACAGTAACAAAACTGTTTACTGCTTCGAATCAATGTTTTCTCGGTTTTAGCCTGTTTTCTCGGCTTAAGCTTGTTTTGGGATAAAACAAGTTTAAGTGTTGTCTAAACATTTCAAATTCATCCCAAACTCTTACAATTAGTCAAATGCATTGGATTGTCACAGATTCTGACCCTAGAAACAGTAACAAAGCTGTTTACTGCTTCGAATCAATGTTTTCTCGGTTTTAGCCTGTTTCGGGACAAAATGGGTAAAAGTGGTGTCTAAACACTCCAAATTCAACCCAAATTTTTAAAATTAGTCAAATGCATTGGATTGTTACATATTTTGACCTTAGAAAGAGTAACATAGCTGTGTACTTCTTCGAATCAATGTTTTCTCTCGGTTTTAGCCTGTTTTCTTGGTTTAAGCCTGTTTTGGGATAAAACGGGTTTAAGTGTTGTCTAAACACTCCAAATATTGATCATGTTCTAGCTATGTCCGTACGGCCATCCGTACAGTCGTCCGTACATGTGTCCAATAAGGCATGTCCGTACGTGTGTCCAATAAGGCCGACTACCATCGACGTATGGAGTAGAGATGAGGCCTTACCATATGTGAAAGCCCAAGAGAAGGATCTCAAAGTCTCCTTGTAGCCATTAATGGATAAGGTCACGGGTTGCTTCACGTTAGGAGACCAAGACAAGTAACATTCACCATTGGGATCTTCTTATTCTCTCTCTCTATGTCCCTATCACCTAGTCTCCCTTGATATTTAAAGACATTAGACTACATTGTAACAATAACACTTATGTAATACAATTCTCTTTGTCGATTCTCTCTTCATTTTTATCACTTTACTTCCGCTTAAGTCTAACATGGTATCAGAGCAAGTTTCTCGATCTATGACACTCTAAACTTCCTCTTCTTAAGTCTATTCTACTCTATTCCTAATATACTCTAGATACTCGCTTATATACTCTCTACACTCACTCGCTTCAATACTCCTCGCTATGGACACCACAAAGCCTATTTTAACTCCGGTAGTACTCAAGGGCTCAAACTACTTATTGTGGAAACGAACCACAAAGATCGCACTTAGTGGCCGGGGACTATGGATCCATGTTGAGACAGACCAACTCCCCAAGAAGACCATGAAGGAAGACGGTAAAGAAGAAAAAGAAGAAGACAAGGAGGCTGATCTTGAGAGGGAAGTAAAGTGGTTCCAAGATGATCAGACCGTGCTTGCCATTCTTCAAAACTCGCTGGACGCTCCTATCCTTGAAGCATACTCCTATTGTGAGACAGCCAAGGAGTTGGGGGAGACACTTGCGAACGTTTATGGGAACGTAACCAACTTGACTCGAGTATTTGAAGTCAAGAAGGCTATCAACGGTCTCCACCAAGAAGACTTGGAGTTCACGAAGCATTTTTGGAAGTTTAGGTCCTTATGGGCCGAACTAGAGATGCTCTGACCAAGCACCATCGATCAAGCTATCCTGAATGAGAGAAAAGAGCAAGATAATGTCTTTGGCCTTCAACTAACTCTCAATCCGGCATTTAACGACCTCATTAAACACATACTTAGAAGTGATAAGCTCCCAATACTCGAAGATGTGTGCTCTCAAGTTCAGAAAGAACAAGGCTCGCTTGGACTCTTCAGCGGCAAGGAAGAGTTACTCACCGCCAACAAAGGAGTCTACAAGCATGAGGACAGGAAAGTTGTGGTGTGCAACCACTATAAGAAAAGGGGTCATGTGAAGGACAAATGTTGTATCCTTCACTCTCATCTTAAGCCGGTGAAGTTCAAGGCAAATCTCTCACAAGAAGGGGCGAGTGGTCACAGTACCGGTCCTATGAACCAAGGAGGCGCAGCAACTACGGACATAGCTAGAACATGATCAATACCAAATTTATCCCGAACTCATACAATTAGTCAAATGCATTATACTGTCAAACATTCTGACCCTAGAAACAGTAACAAAGCTGTTTACGGCTTCGAATCAATGTTTTCTTGGTTTTAGCCTGTTTCGGGACAAAATGGGTAAAAGTGGTGTCTAAACATTCCAAATTTAACCCGAACTCTTTGTTGGGATTTATGAGACAAAGCTCACAAGAGAGGGTAGACAAACACTTGGTGAATGAATCCCCCTTTACCCACAACAAACTAACTCATTCTCAAGGGGGAGGAGAGAACATCAACTTGTGATGAACTCCCCATAAACAAGCTAGATAGAACCCAAATACTAGAGAGTAAGCGGATCCTAACTAGGAGAAGCACTAGTTTGAGACTTATCCTCTTCTAGTATCACAACACTTAGAGTTTGTGTACTTAGGAGAAGGAGGATTAAGAATCAGTAATCTAGGCTAAGTAAAGCAGTAAATAAGAAGAGTTTAGGTGGATTTGAGAAGAGAATAGGCTGCCTTAAGGGCAGCCCCTAACCGCTAATCCTAAACTCTCTACATTGTTAATATGAAACAAGAACACAAGTATAGAGAGGAAATCGGTTTCTCTTCTA
>NW_010921796.1:27064-27982 GCF_000633955.1 Camelina sativa
GTGTTCACGGCCTAACTGGCCGCTCACCGGACATGGGTCCGTTCACGGACACGGTACATGGTACCGGACACGGTACATGGTCGCTCACGGACACGGACATGGCCTTACCGGCCTTTACATGGCCTTTCCGGCCTTTCTTCTCTTCTTCCAAGGTTCGGCCTTACCGGCCTCTCCTCTCTCCTCCTTGGTACATTCTAATACTCTTATAACTAGTAGAATGCATTGGATTGTTACATAGTTTGACCCTATAAAGAGTAACATAGCTGTTCACTGGTTCGAATCAATGTTTTCTCGGTTTTAGCCTGTTTCGAGACAAAATGGGTAAAAGTGGTGTCTAAACACTCCAAATTCAACCCAAAGTCTTATAATTAGTCATATGCATTGGATTGTTACATATTTTGACCATAGAAAGAGTAACATAGCTGGGTACTGCTTCGAATCAATGTTTTCTCTCGGTTTCGGCCTGTTTTCTTGGTTTAAGCCTCTTTTGGGATAAAACGGGCTTAAGTGTTGTCTAAACACTCCAAATTCAACCTGAACCTTTATAATTAGTCAAATGCATTGGATTGTTACATATTTTTACCCTAGAAAGAGTAACATAGCTGTTTACTGCTTCGAATCAATGTGTTCTCTCGGTTATAGCCTGTTTTCTCGGTTGAAACATGTTTTAGGATAAAATGGGTTTAAGTGTTGTCTAAACACTCCAAATTCATCCCGAACTCTTACAATTATTCAAATCCATTGGGTTGTCACACATTCTGACCCTAGAAACAGTAACAAAGCTGTTTACTGCTTCGAATCATTGTTTTCTCGGTTTTAGCCTGTTTCGGGACAAAATGGGTAAAAGTGGTGTCTAAACACTCCAAATTCAACCCAAATTTTTAAAATTAGTCAAATGCATTGGATTGTTACATATTT
>NW_010921796.1:28985-32137 GCF_000633955.1 Camelina sativa
ACTAAGGAGAAATGTTGGTTTCTACACCCTCACTTGCGTCCAAGTCACCATCACAAAGATCCGAGAGCCAACGTGACTCACACCAAGGACGAACAAGTCCAGACTGGCAGTTCCTCGAAGAACGGTGAAGAGGCGGCTTCCGAAGACTATGTGAGGAAATCTGACTTGGAGGCCTTCTTCAAGTCCTTGGCTCTCAAGGAGTCAAGTGGTAACACATTTTCTACCCTAAAGCTTAATAACTCCCTAGTAGTAGACTCGGGTGCCTCTCACCATATGATTAGTAACTCGAATTTGCTAAATAATATAGAACCGACTAAGGGAAATGTTGTTATTGCTAATGGTGATAAAATACCAATTCAAGGCATAGGAAACTTAAAATTGTTTAACAAAGAGTCTAAAGCGTTTTATATGCCTAAGTTTACTTCAAATCTTTTGTCGGTTAAGAGAGCTACCAATGATCTAAATTGCTATGCTATATTTGGGCCTAATGATGTTTACTTTCAGGATATTGAGACTGGAAAACTGATTGGTGAAGGTGGAACCAAAGATGACCTTTATATCCTTGAAGATTGTTCACCAAGTTCACCAAAATCTGTTTCTTTTAGTTCTTGTCTTGGAATTTCTTTGAATGCAATGTGGCATGCTAGGCTAGGTCATCCTCACTCTAGGGCTCTTGAATTAATGATTCCTAATGTTTCTTTTGATCACTCTAGTTGTGAGGCTTGTATACTTGGAAAACATTGTAAAACTGTTTTCTCTAAGTCTACTACATGTTATGAAAAATGCTTTGACTTAGTTCATTCGGATGTTTGGACCTCTCCATGTGTTTCTAGGGATAATAACAAGTATTTTGTGACATTCATAGATGAAAAATCAAAATATACTTGGGTAACCTTACTTCCCTCCAAGGACCGTGTGATTGATGCTTTTATAAACTTTCAAAACTATGTGACTAATCAGTTTAATGCTAAGATTAAAGTATTTAGAACAGACAATGGAGGCGAGTATACAAGCAAACGATTCAAAGAACACCTAGCAAAGCATGGCATTATCCATCAAACAAGTTGCCCCTACACTCCTCAACAAAATGGTGTAGCCGAAAGAAAGAACCGACACTTGATGGAAGTTGCGAGATCGATGATGTTCCATACTAATGTTCCAAGGAGATATTGGGGAGATGCAGTACTGACAGCCTGCTATCTAATCAACCGAACTCCAACGAAGATATTGGACGATAAATCGCCGTTTGAGGTACTAAACCAATTTAAACCATCACTTAGTCACCTAAAAGTGTTTGGATGTGTCTATTTTGTGTTAGTACCAGGTGAGCTAAGGAACAAACTGGAAGCAAAAAGCACCAAGTGTATGTTCCATGGTTACTCCATCACTCAAAAAGGCTACAAGTGTTTTGATCCGGTCAACAACCGCACCTTTGTCTCTTGCGATGTCAAGTTTCTTGAAGACCAAGGCTACTTTGACAAGAAGGATTGGGCCGGCTTGAGAGATTTGGCGACGCCTACGGATCAGTCAGCGGGTCTCAAGTTCCTCCTCGACCATCTTGGAGTCAACCCCACTCAACCGTCTCAATTGTCCCAGGATTCTACACCTGACTCACGTACCGGCCTGTCATTGCCTCTATCGGAGCCCTTGCCCGAACGGTCCGACATACCGGTTGATGTTGTGGCCCCGGAGCTGGAGGGGGAGAACAGTAGGCTAGATGAACCTGCGGTGGAAGCTGCTGCGTCTAGGGAACCAATATCGACTGAGCCAGCTCCAGAACCACAACCGGTCTCCCAGCCGCGTCGGAGCACACGCGTCCGGTCACATCCATCTACTTGGAAGGACAAACGCGTCTACTACAACAACCAAGCTATGGCGCATCCCATACAAGCTGTCTGTTCTCTTGCGCACCTACCAGCTGATCATCAAGTGTTTCTTGGGAAACTAGACGCACAACCGATACCAAACACCTATGAGGAAGCGAAAGAAAGCAAAGAATGGCTTGGAGCGGTAGACGATGAAGTTGACGCCATGATACGTAAACACACGTGGGATGAAGCTGACCTACCATCAGGGAAAAAGGCAGTGAGCTCAAAGTGGGTTTTCACAATTAAACATCTCAGCAATGGAGACATCGAGAGATACAAGGCAAGGTTAGTGGCCCGTGGCTTCACACAAACATACGGCCAGGACTACAAAGACACGTTTGCACCGGTGGCGAAGCTTCATACGGTGAGAGTAGTCTTATCCTTAGCTACGAACCTATCTTGGGAGTTATGGCAGATGGATGTCAAAAACGCCTTCCTACAAGGAGAATTAAAGGAAGAGGTTTACATGACACCACCACCGGGTCTTGAAGACATGATCGCTCCCGGGAAGGTATTGAGACTAAGGAAAGCTATATACGGTTTAAAACAATCCCCGCGAGCATGGTATCACAAGTTGAGCACCACACTCATAGGATACGGCTTCAAGAAGTCCCACTCGGACCATTCTCTCTTTAGCCTTCAAAGCAACAAAGGTATAGTGGTTGTACTCGTCTATGTGGATGATCTTATCATCTCAGGAGACAACCAGGAAGGTATTAAAGACATTAAAGCTCACTTAAACTCTGTTTTTGATATCAAAGATCTTGGTGAGCTTAAGTACTTTCTTGGGATTGAAGTGTGCCGTTCTCCGGAAGGCTTATTTCTTTCACAAAGGAAGTACACCCTTGATTTGCTTTGTGAGACAGGAAAGCTAGGAGCCAAACCAGTCGACACTCCACTTCCTGATGGCTACCAAGTCGAACGAAAGGGGGAGAGGAATGATCCTCCATATGAAGATCCCTCTCGCTACCGCCGTCTTGTAGGTAAGTTGATCTATTTAACACTCACTCGACCTGATATATGCTATGCTGTGAATCAGGTTAGCCAATACATGAAAGCTCCAACAACCTACCATTGGAGTATCTTGGAGAGAATCCTCCACTATCTCAAGAAGAGTCCAGGCCAAGGCATATGGATGGGGAAGAATGACAACACCAAGCTTGTAGGATATTGTGACGCAGATTGGGCGGGTGATAGGACAGATAGGCGGTCTACAACAGGTTACTCCACCTTCATAGGAGGCAACCTAGTGACGTGGAAGACCAAGAAACAAAAGGTGGTATC
>NW_010921796.1:33970-40163 GCF_000633955.1 Camelina sativa
AAAAGAATTGGATTGTTACATATTTTGACCCTAGAAAGAGTAACATAGCTGTGTACTGCTTAGAATCAAATTTTTTTCTCGGTTTTAGCCTGTTTTCTTGGTTTAAGCCTGTTTTGGGATAAAACGGGTTTAAGTGTTGTCTAAACACTCCAAATTCATCCGAACTCATACAATTAGTCAAATGCATTAAATTATCACTGATTCTGACCCTAGAAACAGTACTAAAGCTGTTTACTGCTTCGAATCAATGTTTTCTTTGTTTTAGCCTGTTTCGGGACAATATGAGTAAAAGTGGTGTCTAAACTCTCCAAATTCAACCCGAAGTTTTATAATTAGTTAAAAGAATTGGATTGTTACATATTTTGACCCTAGAAAGAGAAACATAGCTGTGTACTGCTTAGAATCAAATTTTTTTCTCGGTTTTAGCCTGTTTCGGGACAATATGAGTAAAAGTGGTGTCTAAACTCTCCAAATTCAACCCGAAGTTTTATAATTAGTTAAAAGAATTGGATTGTTACATATTTTGACCCTAGAAAGAGAAACATAGCTGTGTACTGCTTAGAATCAAATTTTTTTCTCGGTTTTAGCCTGTTTTCTTGGTTTAAGCCTGTTTTTGGATAAAACGGGTTTAAGTGTTGTCTAAACACTCCAAATTCATCCCGAACTCTTACAATTTGTCAAATGCATTGTACTGTCAAACATTCTGACCCTAGAAACAGTAACAAAGCTGTTTACTGCTTCGAATCAATGTGTTCTCTCGGTTTTAGCCTGTTTTCTCGGTTTAAGCCTGTTTTAGGATAAAACTGGTTTAAGTGTTGTCTAAACCATCCAAATTCATCCTGAACTCTTACAATTAGTCAAATCCATTGGATTGTCACAGATTCTGACCCTAGAAACAGTAACAAAGCTTTTTACTTCTTCGAATCAATGTTTTTTCGGTTTTAGCCTGTTTCAGGAAAAAATGGGTAAAAGTGGTGTCTAAACACTCCAAATTCAACCCGAACTCTTATTTTGACCCTATAAAGATTAACATAGTGAAACCGATTTTTTTTTGTTGGTTGTGATGATGTATGGAATGATGATGATGACTTATGAATGAATGGATGGTAGGGTGTTTCAATTCCCCTTAATGCAGTTGTAGTATAAGTGGTGTCAATCCAATCTGAGTGTTTGTGAACAATCAAGATGTGCGTATGAGTCTAAGTCAAGCCAGATATAAAGGATGTTTGTCACTAACAAACCTATGATGAAATGGAAAGTGCAGAAAGTAAAACTACAAGAACTAGGAGCTAAATGCAAATGGAACAGAGTGATTATGACAAACAGAAATGGAAACTATGGAAATGCAAGTATTGAACTAATGCAAGGTAAGTAATGAACAGGATACTAAATGAATGCAACAGAAATGCAACTAGGNACCTCACCTACCTTCTTTTGTCTTGATTATTTGCTTGAGGGCAAGCAAAGACTAAGTTGAGGAAGCATGATGTTCATATATTTTACCTTGTTTTCCCTTAGGTTATTCACAAGTTTTGCATCTTTTGCTATCCATTTAGGCCATTATTGTGTAGCTTTAGGACTAATCATGCATTAGAGTATAGTTGCATTGCATTTGCATCTTTTCATGCATAAACAGGTGATTTTGGAGCTTAAGGAGCATGGAAGCAATGCTGAGGAGAAGTGAAGCAATCCTGAGGAGAAAACAAGAGAGTTAAGGCTGAAGAATCAAGGTCCAGAGTCCAACTCGACCGCACACTCGACCAGACACTCGACCGTGTGCTGAGAAGGACTCGACCGAGTGGAGAATGCACGAGAGAAGCCAGCTCGACCAGCCACTCGACCGAGCACTGGTCGAGTTGACCGAGCCGTTGACTGCTTTGACTTTTTGTATTTTTAGGGCTTCCACCTCACCTCCTATATAAGGCCCTTGTACCTGCAGCCACCAAAGAGTCCAGATTTTTAGAGAGTCTAAAACCTAGTTTTTACCTTTTTTAGATTTATTCCTTTTGCACTTTCTTTTATTTTTAGATTTTGTACTTGTTTAAGAAAGAAAGACTAGATTCTTGTATTTTGTTGGTTTCATAACTTTCAAGATATTAAGATTTCGAGTTTTATTTCTTCATCAATATTGTAGATCTCTGTTTCATCTTTCTAATGATGCAAGTTTCAATATTTTCTGGGTTTTTGACTTATTTCACCATGTGTTCTTGTGAGTAGTTTGCTTAGGACCTTGAGGATGGGTTAGGCTGGGTTGATCTTGTGGTTTATTTGATTTGGTCAAGCTTGATTGTTGTAGATCTCTTCTAGGCTAGATGTTCTTAATGCTGATCCTATATCTGAGAAGGTAGGGTTTGATTTCAAGCATCTTAGCATCACACCAATGTTTAAGGAGCATAGATAAGGCTAGATCTAGAGCTTACCATTAGGCTTGCTAAGAGATTAGAAGTCTTGTTTGGTTTGAGATGTATTGCTTAATACCTGCTTGTGTAGATTCTTTACTTTGTGAGAAAAAGTCTAGAAATGCATAGGTTTGATTGTTTCTATGGACCATAATCAATCATGAACTTGGTCGTGTCCGTATGGTCCGTACGGTCACATGTACGGACGTCCGTACGTATGTGGAACAAGGCCGAGTTTCCCTAAGTGTAACATGAAGGAGATGAGGCCTTATCACATAAAGCCCAAGAGAAGGATCGAGAACAGCATTCTAGCCGTTAGAAGAGAAGAAGGAAGAAGGTCACGGGTCTTGAGTCCACTTGGGAGACAAGGACAGGTCACTTTCACTCCTTGGGACCATTTTTCTCTTACCTTATGTCCCTATCGCCTAGAATGTCTCTTGTAAGGGAGTAGCCCTAGCTGTCTTCACTATTTAAGGGCTCTTAGCCACATTGTAATCGATATACTTATGGAATCAAAGATCCTCTTCATTCTCTTTGCCGACCTAAACCACATCTCTCACTCTTAGCTCTTTACTTCCACTTAAAACAATATGGTATCAGAGCAAGTTTTTCGATCCACAATTCTCTAAACTTACTCCTAACACTTCTATTCTCTATTATACTTGCTAATCTATAACTCTCTTATACCTTCTACTCGCTAATCTACTCATACTCGTCACTACTCTATCTATTATACTCTCTTACACTCAAATCTGTGACAATGGATAACAACAAACCGATTGTTACTCCAGTGGTGCTCAAAGGAGCAAATTATTTGTTGTGGAAAAGAACCACAAAGACCGCACTTAGTGGCCGGGGCTTATGGATCCATGTTGAGATGGACCAACTCCCCAAGAAAGCCACCAAAGAGGACGGTAAAGAAGAAAAGGAAGAAGACAAGGAGGCTGATCTCGAAAAGGAAGTCAAGTGGTTCCAAGAAGATCAGACCGTGCTTGCCATTCTCCAAAGTTCGCTGGACGCACCAATCCTTGAAGCTTACTCGTACTGCGAGACGGCTAAGGAGCTATGGGAGACGCTTGCGAACGTCTATGGGAATGTGACCAACTTGACTCGAGTATTTGAAGTCAAGAAGGCGATTAACAGTCTCCACCAAGAAGACTTAGAGTTCACAAAGCATTTTGGGAAGTTTAGGTCACTATGGGCCGAACTTGAGATGCTTAGGCCAAGTACAATCGATCCGGCCATCCTCAACGAGAGAAAAGAGCAAGACAAGGTCTTTGGCCTCTTACTTACTCTTAACCCGGTGTTTAACGATCTCATCAAACACATCCTTCGTGGTGATAAGCTACCCACCCTTGATGATGTGTGTTCCCAAGTCCAAAAAGAACAAGGTTCACTTGGTCTCTTTAGTGGGAAAGAAGAGTTGGCCACCGCCAACAAGGGAACTTACAAGCACGAGGACAGGAGGATGGTGGTATGTGATCACTGTAAGAAGAGAGGCCATGTGAAGGACAAGTGCTGGATCCTTCACCCTCATCTCAAACCGGCTAAGTTCAAGGCTAACCTCTCGCAAGAAGGACCTAGCGGTCAAGGTACCGGTGCAGCGAACCAAGGAGGGACAACAGCCACGGCCATGGCCGCATCCTACGGAGATCTTGTGAGGAAGTCAGACCTGGAGGCCCTCATCAAGTCCATTGCTGCACTAAAGGATTCCGGTATCTCTTTCTTTGCCTCAAAACCTAGTAACTCCCTTGTTGTTGACTCAGGTGCTTCTCACCATATGATAAGCAATCCTAGTCTCATAAACAACATAAAACCAGCTGTAGGGAATGTTATTATTGCCAATGGGGACCGTATACCAGTTAAAGGAATAGGAGATTTGAAATTGTTTGATAAACTCTCAAAGGCCTTCTTTATGCCTACTTTTACATCTAATCTTCTATCGGTTAAGAAAGCTACTACTGATCTCAATTGTTATACTATATTTGGACCTAATAGTGTACATTTTCAGGATATTGAGACTGGAAAGATCCTTGGAGAAGGGGAGGCTAGAGGAGATCTCTATGTCCTAGAGAAAACTTTACCAAGTTCTTCAAATTTGTTTTCGCTTATTTCAAATCTTAGTAGTGACTCAAGTGATGTGTGGCATGCTAGGCTAGGCCACCCTCACTCTCATGCTTTTAAATTAATGTTGCCTAATGGTTCATTTGATAACTCTAAGTGTGAGGCTTGTATTCTTGGTAAACATTGCAAGTCAGTTTTTCCTAAGTCTACTACCTTATATGATCATTGCTTTGATTTGGTACATTCTGATGTGTGGACATCTCCTTGCCTATCTAGAGATAACAACAAGTATTTTGTGACCTTTATTGATGAAAAATCTAAGTACACATGGCTTACCTTGTTACCATCTAAAGATAGAGTCTATGATGCCTTTGTTAATTTTCAGAACTATGTCACTAATCACTTCAATGCTAAAATTAAGGTACTAAGATCGGATAATGGAGGAGAATACACAAGCCACAAACTCAAAGAACACTTAGCAAAGCATGGCATACTACAACAAACAAGTTGCCCATACACACCACAACAAAATGGAGTGGCGGAGAGGAAGAACCGTCATCTCATGGAAGTGGCAAGATCAATGATGTTTCACACCAATGTCACAAAGAGGTTTTGGGGAGATGCGGTCATGACGGCATGTTACTTGATCAATAGGACACCAACCAAAGTCTTACAAGACATGTCACCCTATGAGGTATTAAACAAAATTAAACCTTCTCTTGATCACTTACGTGTGTTTGGGTGTGTGTGTTTTGTGTTAATACCAGGAGAACAAAGAAGTAAGCTCGATGCCAAAAGCACTAAGTGCATGTTCATCGGCTACTCAACAAGTCAAAAGGGATATAAGTGCTACGATCTTACCACTGGCCGTACGCTTATCTCTAGGGATGTGAAGTTCTTCGAACATCAAGGATATCATGACAAGAAGGATTGGGACAGCTTGAAGGACCTCTCTCAGCCCACCTCTGATCGGGCGACTAACTTGCGGTTCCTTCTTGGTCACCTCGGCATCACAACACCACCAAACGTCATTGAGCCAAATCACTCTGAGCCGTGCCCACCGCATGACTCAACATCATCACATCTACCCGAAGAGGAGTCTGTCCACGGTGCTGAACCAGACATGGCTTCACCAACGGCGACCGTCACTGAACAGCCAACCGACTGTACTAATCAGGAGCATGAAGGACATGATGAGGCTGCCCCACAGGAATCTCGGCCTTTGCCGAGACGCAGTGAACGCATCAGGTCTCACCCGTCCACCTGGAAAGAGAAACGTGTGTATTATAACAACCAAGCTGTCGCCCATCCTATCCAAGCTGTATGTTCGCTTGACCTGGTCCCATTGGACCATGCGGCCTTCCTCAGCAAAATTGATGCCCACTTTGTTCCCCAATCCTATGAGGAGGCCAAAGAACATAAGGAGTGGCTCAACGCAGTAGACGATGAAACGGGGGCCATGGTACGTAATCACACGTGGGACGAGGCAGATCTCCCAAAAGGCAAAAAGGCTGTCAGCTCCAAGTGGGTGTTTACCATCAAGTATCTTAGCACCGGTGAGGTGGAATGCTACAAGGCTCGCCTGGTCGCTCGTGGCTTCACACAAACCTATGGTCTTGACTACACGCACACATTCGCTCCTGATGCTAAACTTCACACTGTCCGTGTCGTTCTCTCCCTTGTTACGAACTTGTCTTGGGACTTATGGCAAATGGACGTCAAGAATGCGT
>NW_010921797.1:0-24006 GCF_000633955.1 Camelina sativa
GTCCTATCCCTATCCAGGCTTCCTTCCCGTGGCTCGCGTAAGACATCGCAATGTCCTACCAACCACATATCCCCTCACTAGGAGACCTCCTGACCACACATGGATCATCTCACTGCCACTAGGGCCGCAAAGACCAAACAAATGTCCTAAACAGGACCGCCACCAAGGCCAAACAAATGTCCTAAACAGGACCGCCACCAAGGCCAAACAAATGTCCTAAACAGGACTGTCACAAAGACCATCTGTCCCGAAGGACCGTCACAAAGACCATCTGTCCCGAAGGACCGTCATAAAGACCGTCTGTCCTGAAGGACCGTCACAAAGACTATCTATCCCGAAGGACCGTCACAAAGACCATCTGTCCCGAAGGACCGCCTAAACAGGTACTCTGGCTAAACAGCCTGCCAAAAAGGCCAAACATCTGGCTAAACAACCCGCCACAAATGCCACACAATTGGCTAAACAGCCCGCCACATAGACAACACAATGTCACAAAAGACCGCCACACACAGGCACAATGACTCAAAAGTCCGCCACTAAGGCCACACAAGCTCCTCCAAGGCTCTCAACCACTAAAATGGACAAATTCTAACTCACATAAAACTTTCCATTTTCCACGGAAATTTTGTACCCCGAGCACCACCTCATCTTCTTACTTAGTCGCACAACCAACCACCCCAAGCGACCAAGTAAACAAGAGAGATGGGCTGGAATACTCCATTCCCGCTTCAGCCACAGATTACAGATGGGACCATGCTAGACAAGCTCAAGTCACGACTTGCTTCTCGAACCACTTCTTAAACCTTGCCTTCGTCCTCGCCTCTGGCTCCCAAGTCAGCTCCTTAACACCATCACAGTCCCAAAAGACTCTCATCAAAGGAATCTTCTTCTTCCGAAGTTCCTTGATCCTCCTCTCGAGAACCCTCACTAGTCTCGCCTCCAAAGTCATGTTAGGCTGAAGATCCTCAGGGATCTTAGCTAACAACTGATCATCCTCACGGAGACACTTTCGCAACATAGACACATGGAAAACCTTATGGAAAACACGCATAACCTCAGGTAACTCCAGTCTATATGCCACTGGTCCAACCCGCTCAATCACTCTGAACGGACCCATATACCTCGGACTCAACTTAGTCTCAGTCAATGACCTGTTCGGACCCGCAACATGGCCATCTTGAGGTACACTCTGTCTCCTACCTGAAACTCAAGATCTCTCCTCCTCCTTTCGGCATAACTCCTCTTTCGATCCTGAGCTTCCTTCATGTTCAGCTTGAGAACCCGAATCTTCTCTGAGGTCTCCTGAACAAAATCTGCCCCGTAAATGCTCCTCTCCCCCACCTGAGTCCAGCATAACGGTGTACGACACGACCTCCCATACAAAGCCTCATAAGGAGCCATCTTAATACTCGCCTGATAGATGTTGTTGTAAGCAAACTCTACCAAGCTCAAGTGATCTGCCCAATGGCTTCCCCAATCCAACACACACATCCTCAACAAATCCTCCAGCGTCTGGATCGTCCTCTCCGACTGTCCATCTGTCTGGGGATGATAAGTTGTACTCATATGCACCTTAGTGCCTATCTCTGCCTGAAATGCTCTCCAGAACACCAAAGTGAACTTGGAATCCCTATCAGACACAATGCTCGCAGGCACCCCATGCAACTTGACTATCTCCCTCATATACTTTTTACCCAAGACCGTTGCTCCATCAGTCTTCTTAATGGCCAGAAAATGTGCTGACTTAGTTAACTGGTCCACAATGACCGAAATAGCATCAAAAGTCCGAGACACTGGTACTCCCACCACGAAATCCATCGTGATCATATCCCACTTCCACTTAGGAATGGGTAGACTCTTCAGTAACCCGCCTGGAACCTGATGCTCAGTCTTTACTAGCTGACACACATCGCACCTCGCGACCAAACTAGTTACATCCTTCTTCATCCCGACCCAGTGATAGTACCTCTTGAGATCACGGTACCTCTTAGTCACTTCTGGATGAATAGAAAACTTGCTCGCATGAGCCTCTCCCAGGATCTCCTGTCTCAACTCCTCATCCTTGGGAACACAAATCCGACCGTGCACCAGGATAGTACCATTATCTGAGACCTGATACTCTGAGTCAACATCCTTTGAGGCATTCACCAGCCCCAAATCCTTCTCCAGTGCCAACAGCACCCTGCTCAGAAGATCTGCTCTACCAACTGCTTCCAAACACAACGGTTCCTGAAACACCGCACATAACCTCAAACCACTGATCTCTCCTATTAGAGACTCCATCTCCTGCTCCTGAGCCGAAGCTACTCTCTTCCGACTCAGAGCATCTGCAACCGAGTTAGCCTTACCAGGGTGATAAGCTATCTCTAAATCATAATTTGCCACAAGCTCCATCCACCACCTCTGCCTCAAGTTCAGCTCGGGCTGAGTGAATATATACTTCAGGCTCTTATGATCTGTAAACGCCTGCACCTTTTCACCATAAAGATAAGATCTCCAAATATTCAGGGTAAAACCTACAACAACCATCTCCAAATCATGAGTAGGATAGTTGCCCTCATGCTTCCACAACTGCCGCGAAGCATAGGCAATCACCTTCCCATGCTGCATCAACACACACCCCAAACCAACTCTGGATGCATCAATGTAAACCACATAGGGTTCCCCCTGCTCAGGCAAAGCCAACACTGGCGTAGTAGTCAACATCTCCTTCAGGCTTGCAAAGCCTTCCTCACACTCCTGTGACTAAATGAACATCCTTCCCTGTCAACTTAGTCATAGGACGTGCCCTGCTCGCAAAACCCTGCAAAAATCTCCTGTAGGAACTTGCCAGACCAAGGAAACTCCTAATCTTTGTGGCAATCTGCGGTCTAGGCCAATCCCTGATAGCCTGAATCTTCTCCGGATCCACAGAAATCCCATCTGCCTACACAATGTGACCCAGAAAACCCATCTCACGCTGCCAAAAAATACACTTGCTCAACTTAGCAAACAACTTCTGCTCCCGCAGCTTCTCCAGAACTGCCCTCAAATGCCCTGCATGTTCCTCAGGACTCTTGGAATAAACCTGGATATCGTCGATGAAAATGATGACAGACACGTCCAGAAACTCCTGAAACACGCTGTTCATCAATCTCATAAACGTTGCTGGTGCGTTAGTCAACCAAAACAGCATCACCATAAACTCATAATGCCCATACCTCGTCCTGAATGCAGTCTTCCTCACATATGCCTCATCTATCGGTATTTTGATGATAACCCGACGCTAGATCTACCTTGGAGAACCAAATAGCACCTCTTAACTGATCCAACAACTCATCGATCCTAGGAGGAGGGTACTTGTTCTTCACAGTGACCTAGTTCAAACCTCTGTAGTCAATATACAGCTGGAAACTCCCATCCTTCTTCTTGACAAATAACACCGGCGCTCCCCACGGTGATACACTAGGATGGATGAATCCCTTACTCAACAAATCCTCTAGCTGCTTCTTCAGCTCTGCCATCTCTGCTGGAGCCATTCTGTAAGGAGCCTGGATAATGGCATCGTCCCCGGCTCCAGTTCAACTGTGAAAGGATCAGACCGAGATGGTGGTAATCCCTGCAATGACTGAAACACATTCTCAAATTCCTCAACAACGGGAATACCGCTAACTGTAGACTTCCCCACTGACTCTGGCATTGATATAGTAACCAAATAAGCCTCACGGCCCTTCTCGATCATCTTCCCAGCCTGAATGGCTGAGATCACGAGACTCCCCGAAGTCGGTCTGATACCCTGAAAAACCAACTTCCCTCCTGGAAGCTCAAACTCCACTTTACCCCGATAGCAATCCAAATGCACCATATGCCGATGCAACCAATCCATCCCGAGAATAACATCATACAACTCCACTGGACTAATAAGCAAATCCGCTGGCCACGACTCTCCCGCGATCTGAATATCAATTCCTCTAGCTCGTCCAATAACCCTCAGGGATCTTAGCTAACAACTGATCATCCTCACGGAGACACTTCTGTAACATAGACACATGGAAAACCTTATGGAAAGCACGCATAACCTCAGGTAACTCCAATCTATATGCCACTGGTCCAACCTGCTCAATCACTCTGAACGGACCCATATACCTCGGACTCAACTTAGTCTCAGTCAATGACCTATTCGGACCCGCAACATGGCCATCTTGAGGTACACTCTGTCTCCTACCTGAAACTCAAGATCTCTCCTCCTCCTTCCGGCATAACTCCTCTGCCGATCCTGAGCTTCCTTCATGTTCAGCTTGAGAACCCGAATCTTCTCTGAGGTCTCCTGAACAAAATCTGCCCCGTAAATGCTCCTCTCCCCCACCTGAGTCCAGCATAACGGTGTACGACACGACCTCCCATACAAAGCCTCATAAGGAGCCATCTTAATACTCGCCTGATAGATGTTGTTGTAAGCAAACTCTACCAAGCTCAAGTGATCTGCCCAATGGCTTCCCCAATCCAACACACACATCCTCAACAAATCCTCCAGCGTCTGGATCGTCCTCTCCGACTGTCCATCTGTCTGGGGATGATAAGTTGTACTCATATGCACCTTAGTGCCTATCTCTGCCTGAAATGCTCTCCAGAACACCAAAGTGAACTTGGAATCCCTATCAGACACAATGCTCGCAGGCACCCCATGCAACTTGACTATCTCCCTCATATACTTTTTACCCAAGACCGTTGCTCCATCAGTCTTCTTAATGGCCAGAAAATGTGCTGACTTAGTTAACTGGTCCACAATGACCGAAATAGCATCAAAAGTCCGAGACACTGGTACTCCCACCACGAAATCCATCGTGATCATATCCCACTTCCACTTAGGAATGGGTAGACTCTTCAGTAACCCGCCTGGAACCTGATGCTCAGTCTTTACTAGCTGACACACATCGCACCTCGCGACCAAACTAGTTACATCCTTCTTCATCCCGACCCAGTGATAGTACCTCTTGAGATCACGGTACCTCTTAGTCACTTCTGGATGAATAGAAAACTTGCTCGCATGAGCCTCTCCCAGGATCTCCTGTCTCAACTCCTCATCCTTGGGAACACAAATCCGACCGTGCACCAGGATAGTACCATTATCTAAGACCTGATACTCTGAGTCAACATCCTTTGAGGCATTCACCAGCCCCAAATCCTTCTCCAGTGCCAACAGCACCCTGCTCAGAAGATCTGCTCTACCAACTGCTTCCAAACACAACGGTTCCTGAAACACCGCACATAACCTCAAACCACTGATCTCTCCTATTAGAGACTCCATCTCCTGCTCCTGAGCCGAAGCTACTCTCTTCCGACTCAGAGCATCTGCAACCGAGTTAGCCTTACCAGGGTGATAAGCTATCTCTAAATCATAATTTGCCACAAGCTCCATCCACCACCTCTGCCTCAAGTTCAGCTCGGGCTGAGTGAATATATACTTCAGGCTCTTATGATCTGTAAACGCCTGCACCTTTTCACCATAAAGATAAGATCTCCAAATATTCAGGGTAAAACCTACAACAACCATCTCCAAATCATGAGTAGGATAGTTGCCCTCATGCTTCCACAACTGCCGCGAAGCATAGGCAATCACCTTCCCATGCTGCATCAACACACACCCCAAACCAACTCTGGATGCATCAATGTAAACCACATAGGGTTCCCCCTGCTCAGGCAAAGCCAACACTGGCGTAGTAGTCAACATCTCCTTCAGGCTTGCAAAGCCTTCCTCACACTCCTTTGACTAAATGAACATCCTTCCCTGTCAACTTAGTCATAGGACGTGCCCTGCTCGCAAAACCCTGCAAAAATCTCCTGTAGGAACTTGCCAGACCAAGGAAACTCCTAATCTTTGTGGCATTCTGCGGTCTAGCCCAATCCCTGATAGCCTGAATCTTCTCCGGATCCACAGAAATCCCATCTGCCTACACAATGTGACCCAGAAAACCCATCTCACGCTGCCAAAAAATACACTTGCTCAACTTAGCAAACAACTTCTGCTCCCGCAGCTTCTCCAGAACTGCCCTCAAATGCCCTGCATGTTCCTCAGGACTCTTGGAATAAACCTGGATATCGTCGATGAAAATGATGACAGACACGTCCAGAAACTCCTGAAACACGCTGTTCATCAATCTCATAAACGTTGCTGGTGCGTTAGTCAACCAAAACAGCATCACCATAAACTCATAATGCCCATACCTCGTCCTGAATGCAGTCTTCCTCACATATGCCTCATCTATCGGTATTTTGATGATAACCCGACGCTAGATCTACCTTGGAGAACCAAATAGCACCTCTTAACTGATCCAACAACTCATCGATCCTAGGAAGAGGGTACTTGTTCTTCACAGTGACCCAGTTCAAACCTCTGTAGTCAATACACAGCTGGAAACTCCCATCCTTCTTCTTGACAAATAACACCGGCGCTCCCCACGGTGATACACTAGGATGGATGAATCCCTTACTCAACAAATCCTCTAGCTGCTTCTTCAGCTCTGCCATCTCTGCTGGAGCCATTCTGTAAGGAGCCTGGATAATGGCATCGTCCCCGGCTCCAGTTCAACTGTGAAAGGATCAGACCGAGATGGTGGTAATCCCTGCAATGACTGAAACACATTCTCAAATTCCTCAACAACGGGAATACCGCTAACTGTAGACTTCCCCACTGACTCTGGCATTGATATAGTAACCAAATAAGCCTCACGGCCCTTCTCGATCATCTTCCCAGCCTGAATGGCTGAGATCACGAGACTCCCCGAAGTCGGTCTGATACCCTGAAAAACCAACTTCCCTCCTGGAAGCTCAAACTCCACTTTACCCCGATAGCAATCCAAATGCACCATATGCCGATGCAACCAATCCATCCCGAGAATAACATCATACAACTCCACTGGACTAATAAGCAAATCCGCTGGCCACGACTCTCCCGCGATCTGAATATCAATTCCTCTAGCTCGTCCAATAACCCTCAGGGATCTTAGCTAACAACTGATCATCCTCACGGAGACACTTCTGTAACATAGACACATGGAAAACCTTATGGAAAGCACGCATAACCTCAGGTAACTCCAATCTATATGCCACTGGTCCAACCTGCTCAATCACTCTGAACGGACCCATATACCTCGGACTCAACTTAGTCTCAGTCAATGACCTATTCGGACCCGCAACATGGCCATCTTGAGGTACACTCTGTCTCCTACCTGAAACTCAAGATCTCTCCTCCTCCTTCCGGCATAACTCCTCTGCCGATCCTGAGCTTCCTTCATGTTCAGCTTGAGAACCCGAATCTTCTCTGAGGTCTCCTGAACAAAATCTGCCCCGTAAATGCTCCTCTCCCCCACCTGAGTCCAGCATAACGGTGTACGACACGACCTCCCATACAAAGCCTCATAAGGAGCCATCTTAATACTCGCCTGATAGATGTTGTTGTAAGCAAACTCTACCAAGCTCAAGTGATCTGCCCAATGGCTTCCCCAATCCAACACACACATCCTCAACAAATCCTCCAGCGTCTGGATCGTCCTCTCCGACTGTCCATCTGTCTGGGGATGATAAGTTGTACTCATATGCACCTTAGTGCCTATCTCTGCCTGAAATGCTCTCCAGAACACCAAAGTGAACTTGGAATCCCTATCAGACACAATGCTCGCAGGCACCCCATGCAACTTGACTATCTCCCTCATATACTTTTTACCCAAGACCGTTGCTCCATCAGTCTTCTTAATGGCCAGAAAATGTGCTGACTTAGTTAACTGGTCCACAATGACCGAAATAGCATCAAAAGTCCGAGACACTGGTACTCCCACCACGAAATCCATCGTGATCATATCCCACTTCCACTTAGGAATGGGTAGACTCTTCAGTAACCCGCCTGGAACCTGATGCTCAGTCTTTACTAGCTGACACACATCGCACCTCGCGACCAAACTAGTTACATCCTTCTTCATCCCGACCCAGTGATAGTACCTCTTGAGATCACGGTACCTCTTAGTCACTTCTGGATGAATAGAAAACTTGCTCGCATGAGCCTCTCCCAGGATCTCCTGTCTCAACTCCTCATCCTTGGGAACACAAATCCGACCGTGCACCAGGATAGTACCATTATCTAAGACCTGATACTCTGAGTCAACATCCTTTGAGGCATTCACCAGCCCCAAATCCTTCTCCAGTGCCAACAGCACCCTGCTCAGAAGATCTGCTCTACCAACTGCTTCCAAACACAACGGTTCCTGAAACACCGCACATAACCTCAAACCACTGATCTCTCCTATTAGAGACTCCATCTCCTGCTCCTGAGCCGAAGCTACTCTCTTCCGACTCAGAGCATCTGCAACCGAGTTAGCCTTACCAGGGTGATAAGCTATCTCTAAATCATAATTTGCCACAAGCTCCATCCACCACCTCTGCCTCAAGTTCAGCTCGGGCTGAGTGAATATATACTTCAGGCTCTTATGATCTGTAAACGCCTGCACCTTTTCACCATAAAGATAAGATCTCCAAATATTCAGGGTAAAACCTACAACAACCATCTCCAAATCATGAGTAGGATAGTTGCCCTCATGCTTCCACAACTGCCGCGAAGCATAGGCAATCACCTTCCCATGCTGCATCAACACACACCCCAAACCAACTCTGGATGCATCAATGTAAACCACATAGGGTTCCCCCTGCTCAGGCAAAGCCAACACTGGCGTAGTAGTCAACATCTCCTTCAGGCTTGCAAAGCCTTCCTCACACTCCTTTGACTAAATGAACATCCTTCCCTGTCAACTTAGTCATAGGACGTGCCCTGCTCGCAAAACCCTGCAAAAATCTCCTGTAGGAACTTGCCAGACCAAGGAAACTCCTAATCTTTGTGGCATTCTGCGGTCTAGCCCAATCCCTGATAGCCTGAATCTTCTCCGGATCCACAGAAATCCCATCTGCCTACACAATGTGACCCAGAAAACCCATCTCACGCTGCCAAAAAATACACTTGCTCAACTTAGCAAACAACTTCTGCTCCCGCAGCTTCTCCAGAACTGCCCTCAAATGCCCTGCATGTTCCTCAGGACTCTTGGAATAAACCTGGATATCGTCGATGAAAATGATGACAGACACGTCCAGAAACTCCTGAAACACGCTGTTCATCAATCTCATAAACGTTGCTGGTGCGTTAGTCAACCAAAACAGCATCACCATAAACTCATAATGCCCATACCTCGTCCTGAATGCAGTCTTCCTCACATATGCCTCATCTATCGGTATTTTGATGATAACCCGACGCTAGATCTACCTTGGAGAACCAAATAGCACCTCTTAACTGATCCAACAACTCATCGATCCTAGGAAGAGGGTACTTGTTCTTCACAGTGACCCAGTTCAAACCTCTGTAGTCAATACACAGCTGGAAACTCCCATCCTTCTTCTTGACAAATAACACCGGCGCTCCCCACGGTGATACACTAGGATGGATGAATCCCTTACTCAACAAATCCTCTAGCTGCTTCTTCAGCTCTGCCATCTCTGCTGGAGCCATTCTGTAAGGAGCCTGGATAATGGCATCGTCCCCGGCTCCAGTTCAACTGTGAAAGGATCAGACCGAGATGGTGGTAATCCCTGCAATGACTGAAACACATTCTCAAATTCCTCAACAACGGGAATACCGCTAACTGTAGACTTCCCCACTGACTCTGGCATTGATATAGTAACCAAATAAGCCTCACGGCCCTTCTCGATCATCTTCCCAGCCTGAATGGCTGAGATCACGAGACTCCCCGAAGTCGGTCTGATACCCTGAAAAACCAACTTCCCTCCTGGAAGCTCAAACTCCACTTTACCCCGATAGCAATCCAAATGCACCATATGCCGATGCAACCAATCCATCCCGAGAATAACATCATACAACTCCACTGGACTAATAAGCAAATCCGCTGGCCACGACTCTCCCGCGATCTGAATATCAATTCCTCTAGCTCGTCCAATAACCCTCAGGAACTTGCCTACCGCAACTATGACAGCTCCTGTACGCTTCCCGGTGATGAGGACATCCCAACTGAACCGGATGGTCTAACAAAACCGGACAAAGAATCTAAACCGGAAGCACCACAAGTCTTTGATGGAGCCATAACAAGACAACGAGCTAAAGTGCTTCAACACAAGTTCAACAAGTACGTGGAAAAACTCATGGAACAAGTCAGCTCATCACCACCTCCACATGAGCCATCGGGTCGAGCTATTTTCTCTACAATTCAAGACCAACATGAAGAAGACGTTGCACCTCCTTCCACCGTGAGTCGTGACCTGGATTCAGTTCGGAGTGACTTTTGGCCACTGGTGGGCTCGCAGGCCCAAGCCCACAACTTCCTTGTGATCAACATAGAGGATGCATGAAGACTAGGAGAACGTCTAGAACCAAGGCTTGGTGAACAAGCTCAAGACTTTCCTTCATTACCGATCTGTGAAGGTAAGTTTTTGAATTATTTCCATTTTTTTACTTTAATGAGTTTATTGCTTTGATTTTGCAGGATTAAATTAGCCATATTTAGTTATTTCAATTAAGACTGTTGCACAATAAACTCTAGAGTCTAGAGTATTTTTTTATTTTTTTTTATTTTTTTTTATTTTTTTATTTTCTTCTTTTTTGTAATTGCCTATAAAAGCCACAGCGGGTATCATTATTTTTCACGATGAAATAAAAATAAGAACTTTCTTTTAAGCTTGCCCTAGTTTGTGCAACCGCTTCGTTCTCAGCTTTGTCGAGACCCGATACTCCATAGCTAGAGAACCTTTGTGTTTTATCACGAGAATCTTGTTGCTCGTGTGGTGCACCTCGTCTTCCCCAGGTTACATGTTTGTTCGTGGTTTGGAGGCTTGAGCAGCTTGTCCCTTAACCACTCCTTCCTTGGTTCGAGAAGTTTGGCGATGAAACCGGATCGTACCAGCCGAGTTAGCTCGAGCTTGTATCATTTTTGGTATCAGAGCTGAAGTTCCTCACAACACAGGTTGTATCTCTTCATCTCTTCAATTCTTAATTTTTTAAAAAGTAAATTCAGTTGTGTTCTGCCTTGTTAGCTTGGAAGAACCGTAGAATCTAGTTTCATCTTTTACAGTTAGTTTAAAAAAAAATTAAATCAGTCTTGTTTCAATTATTTTCATTCTCGTTTTGGGTTGCCTTCGTTTCAAAGCCCTTAAAAAAAAGTTATATTTGTGTTTCGTTAGTCATAGTTTGTTTTTTTTTTTTTTTTTTAAAATTATATTTGAGTTCACTTGTCTCTGAAACTTTTGAAGACGATCATGGGTGAAGCAGACGAACAACCAAACTTGACCGCAATGATGAACATCCTCACCAACTTGCAGAATCAGTTCAACACATTTGGAGACTGACTGGAACGAGTGGAACGAGTGGAGCAAGAACCGAGGGGCATGAGAGCAAACAACGCCGGTGGTCGATCACCACGAAACCCTGTACCCGACGACACCATGCTCAACGATGACCCCAACATACAACAAGACGAACGAAATCAGAGGCAAAGGAGAGCTCAACAATGGGGTTACGAGGAGGATGACGAGGCTCCACCAGTTCGACACCGTCAAGACGCACGTCCGCAACAACCTTACAACGATGTTAAGCTAACTGCTCCTACCTTTGCTGGGAGGATTGATCTCGAGGCGTACCTTGAGTGGGAGAAACGGATGGACCACATCTTCGAGTATTACAACCACCCCGGACCCAAGCGAGTAGCTCTAGCTATAGCTCAATTCACTGACACGGCTCTTACGTGGTGGGACAGGACTACGTCCGAACGAAGGAGATATAGACTCCGTGCTATTGACTCATGGGTCGACATGAAGGATGTCATGAGGCAAAGGTTTGTACCCCCTACTTTTCATAGGAAACTACAACGACGTTTTCGAGGTCTTAGACAGGGAAACTAATCGGTGGAGGAGTATTTCGAAGATTTCGAGCGCTTAAGGAACCGCTTGGAGCTACACGAGGATGAGGAGTCACACATGGCGCAGTTTCTCGAAGGATTACAAGATCGCATAGGCCGCAAGGTGGAGATGCAAGTGTACCAAGATCTGCAAGGACTCTTCCATTTAGCTCTTCAAGCGGAAGGTCAAGTCAAACGAAAATCTACTACTACACGTAACAAACCCCAACTTCCTTGGGCCGCAAGTAACAACAAACCTACAGACAAAGGCAAAGCGGTGGAAGTAGACTCTCGTTCTAAACGCAAATCGTACGAGACTAGCAAGGAACCACTGAAAGTTGAATCAAGTAAGTCAGTTAACCCAACACGTTCTAGAGACATTACGTGTTTTAAGTGCAGGGGGAGAGGTCACATGGCTAGCGAGTGCCCAAACCAAAGGGTGATGCTCATCACCGACACCGGAGACTATAAGTCCCAAGATAAGGAGGACACGGAACCCTACGGTGAATATGGAGACATTGAATACCCGGACGTCGGAGAGCTCCTAGTGACACGACGAGTCTTAAGTGCAATGGTGGACCCTACTGAAACCATGCAACGTGAAAATATTTTTCACACCCGTTGTACTATCAAGGGAAAGGTATGTAATTTAATTATTGATAGTGGATCTTGTACCAACGTGGCAAGTGCCTATTTGGTAGAAAAGCTAAACCTTGAGAGAACTAAGCATCCTCGGCCCTATAGGCTAAGATGGCTCGATGATAAGGTGGAGCTTAAGATCGATGATCAAGTAACTATCCCTTTTAGTGTGGGACGTTACCAAGATCAGGTCATATGCGATGTCGTCCCTATGCAAGCTGGACATCTACTTTTGGGTAGACCATGGCAGTTTGACCGGGAAACTAAGCATGATGGCCGCACCAATTTTTATACCTTTATGCATGATAAAAGGAAAGTTAGTTTAACGCCACTTACACCTAGTCAAGTTCATGAATTGCAATTGCAAATGGTTAAGGAGAAGCGTGTTAGCACACAATCTAATTTCCTGGTTCAACCTAGTTATGTCCGAAAAACTTTAGCTTCTAAACACACAATGCTACTAATGGTCTTTAAGGAAGTTTTAAGTGCAGATTTCGGCGAACTAAGCTTACCACCTGAGGTGAATGAGCTATTGAATAACTTCAAGGATGTTTTTCCCGAGGAAATTCCGGACAGCCTACCTCCACTCCGAGAAATCGAACACCAAATTGAACCGGATGGTCCAACAAAACCGGATAAAGAATCTAAACCAGAAGCACCACAAGTCTTTGATGGAGCCATAACAAGACAACGAGCTAAAGTGCTTCAACACAAGTTCAACAAGTACGTGGAAAAACTCATGGAACAAGTCAGCTCATCATCACCTCCACATGAGCCATTGGGTCGAGCTATTTTCTCTACAATTCAAGACCAACATGAAGAAGACGTTGCACCTCCTTCCACCGTGAGTCGTGACCTGGATTGAGTTCGGAGTGACTTTTGGCCACTGGTGGGCTCGCAGGCCCAAGCCCACAACTTCCTTGTGATCAACATAGAGGATGCATGAAGACTAGGAGAACGTCTAGAACCAAGGCTTGGTGAACAAGCTCAAGACTTTTCTTCATTACCGATCTGTGAAGGTAAGTTTTTGAATTATTTCCATTTTTTTACTTTAATGAGTTTATTGCTTTGATTTTGCAGGATTAAATTAGCCATATTTAGTTATTTCAATTAAGACTGTTGCACAATAAACTCTAGAGTCTAGAGTATTTTTTTATTTTTTTTTTATTTTTTTATTTTCTTCTTTTTTGTAATTGCCTATAAAGGCCACAGCGGGTATCATTATTTTTCACGATGAAATAAAAATAAGAACTTTCTTTTAAGCTTTCCCTAGTTTGTGCAGCCGCTTCGTTCTCAGCTTTGTCGAGACCCGATACTCCATAGCTAGAGAACCTTTGTGTTTTATCACGAGAATCTTGTTGCTCGTGTGGTGCACCTCGTCTTCCCCAGGTTACATGTTTGTTCGTGGTTTGGAGGCTTGAGCAGCTTGTCCCTTAACCACTCCTTCCTTGGTTCGAGAAGTTTGGCGATGAAACTGGATCGTACTAGCCGAGTTAGCTCGAGCTTGTATCACCCGGGATCTCCTTTGATTCATGCGCTCTCAGCACACTCCGGAGTAATGAAGTTATGAGAAGCTCCAGAATCAAACATAACGTGGGACTTAAACCCGTCCACCAACAAGGTCCCTACACAAACCTCATTTGTTGAGAACCTAACAGTTTATCACAGGCAAACATAAAATCTCAACCTACTAAAAATTCACAAAGACATAGTACAAGAAATTATACCTGTGATCGCCCCAGCACTGGTTCCACCAGTCTCTGTAGTCGTATAAACTCGTGGCGCCTTCTCAATCTATGCAGCCTGCTGCCCTCCCGGCTGCATCTGCTGCAACGCTGCCACTGCCACCGGCTGTAACTTGGGACACAAGGGCCTGATGTGCCCTGGCTCCCTGCAATGATAGCAAAAACGAACCGCTGCCGTCGGAGCACTCCTCTTGGGACAGCTAGAAATCCGGTGATCCTTGTTCCCACAACCGAAGTAACTCGCACCACTCAGCCTCTACATAGCCTCCCACCTCCTCTTGGTTCCCTGCGCAGGCTTGCCGCCCTTGCTAGAACCCCCATGATGTTGAGCCTTACCAGGCTGAACTGCTGGACTAACCGCCATTGACTGTGCCCGGATATCCTCCTCGATCTCTGCTGCAGTCTCAACCAGCTCTGCACGCGTTGCGTAACTCCGTCCTCTACAATGGACCCTCATCACGAAGAGCCCTCATAACATAGAAGCCGACTAAACTCCAAATCCAACTCATGCACTGACCGCGTCCCCTGAGATAACTGAAGGAACTGCACCTCCATCCGGTCCAATGCTTCCCTCGGAAAATACTTGCGGTTGAACTCCCCTGCAAAATCAGCCCAAGTCATCTCCCGTTGCACTCTCCTAGCAGCCACTGATCTCTACCACACCTGAGCATCACCAATCAAATGGTGGACTCCAATGTCCACCCAAAACTCCTCAGGACATCTTAGAGTATGGAAGTTACATTCCACACTCGTCCTTCACGCATCTGCAGCAGTAGGATCTGTACCACCCGAAAACCGTGCAGTATCGATGCTACGCATCTCCTTGAGCATAGACAAATAACGACTATGCCCGCCCACATCCGCAGCCACTGGCTGCCGCTCCTTCGCCACCACTGGTGGCACTACCTAAGTCTGAGCCGGTGCCACCGCCGGCAACCGCTCTATCAACTGTGCTAACAAACCCGCAAGATCAACACCAGGGACTCTAACCGCTGGGATTCCCAAACCCGGAACCCTAGCATCACCAGCCACTAGAGTATCAACACCGCCTCCTCCGGCCACACTCAAAGAATACCCCTGGACACCCTGCGACTCGCCAACACCCGCAGCTGTTACACTCTGGTCCGCAGTCTCACTAACCGCTGGGACTCTGCCCCTACCACGACCACATCCGCGTCCACGACCACGACCAGCAACAGCACCCTCTCTAACCATCTGCACTACCATGAACAGAAGGCTAAGCACGCAATTATACAAACATAAAAATATATATACTCACCGTGGAATCACACAGTAGGCTCGAAGAGGATGTTCTAGGACTCCATGCCACACACAATTGACTAACTCACATAATCAATCAAGACATGCAATCCCAAACATCTACAGCACAAAGCCTAGTGAACCCAAACCTAGAACCATAAGGGCTCTGATACCAAACTGAAACGACCCGACCCGTTTTTTTTTTTTTTAAATCATCAATAGTAAATAATAATAATAATAATAATAATAATAATAATAATAATAATAATAATAATAATAATAGATAAACTACAACTAGTGGTCCTATACCCACTAGCCACCTAACCACAATCACAACCAACAACGGAATAACAAACACCAATATCCAATAAAAATCTAATAATCATAACATAGGTAATATCCAAATACCAAACATCAGGAAATATAAAACCGACAACCTAGCAATGTTTCTAATGACCCAACTCTATCAACCTAGCAATACCAGACAACAACCAATCGAGTCCCTAGAACATCCTCCTCTTCATTGCCTTGATTCCACAATCACACTTTGCCTTTACCCGCACCACAAACACAAATTTCAATGCATGAGTATTTTATAAACACTCAGTAAGGCAATCCTCCCATCTACTGGGCTATACACACATGCAATAGAGATATCTCTAACCATCAACCAACAACCAACAATCAACAATAACAAACCAGGGCCAAGCAACGACCGACACCAACATGCATCGACCGACACCAGTACGGGGTTACGTCGACCGACACATGGTATGCATCGACCGATGCAAGGTACACTTGCATCGACCAACGCATGCTCGACACAGCACGAAAACCCTAGGTTTATCACGTGTCCTCGCAATTGCATCGACCGACGCACAAAGTGTATCGACCGACGCACATGCCGAGCATCGTTTCTCCCTGAAACTTCTCGCCGGATCTTCGTTCCTACAACCACAAAACTCGATCCCAAGCCACAAGAAAGCTTCTCAACGTCCCAAACAACATTCTAACAAGCCTAACAACACATAAAAGCATATCAGAGAAATCTCCAGCTTGGATAAGCCATGGTCATGCACTTACCTTTGCCAAGAAGATTCTGAACCTGAAACAAGAAAAACAACCCTCCCAGCATGCTCCTACAACGATCCCAGCTACAGATCTCTACAGGAATAGCCTCAAATCACCTAAAATCCTCAAGAACACTCAAGAACCTTTTCTCTCTTTTCTTTTCTCTCAAAAACGGCCAAACTCGCCGAATGACACAAAACTCGAGTTTAAGGGTTTTCCCGAAACCCAAAACGCAGCGTTTAACTTAAACTCGTCCGCACTTAACTGGCCTTACATCGACCGATGCAATCCCTAAACCGGGATTTCGGTTCGCGGATATTACAATTCTCCCCCACCAACCTAGATTCGTCCTCAAATCTAGAACAACCATCAGCCAAGGACTCCCGTGCAACCGTCTCCACGGCCCGCACTCCTCCGACCGATCTACGAAAGGTCACCTCTAGGCGATAGACTCACGCTCCAGGCATTATTTGCTCTCGACTTTTGGACTTTCCTTTACTCATAGGCCTAAACCTTGAGTTTTTATTGGCTCCTCATCAGGCCTAAGCCTGCATGCCATAATGTTGGCTCCTCATCGGGCCTAAGCCCGCATGCCATAATATATAAGAAAAAACCAAACTCGTCTCTCGGGTAGCCACCCTACAGCGCACCCCCAGATCGTCATCCGAAGTCGATATACCAACCATATTCCCAAGCCACAAAGTCTCTGAATATGGCAGTACTAGGAGAACCTAAGTCCTCCAAGAGTCGCGAGCAAACAATTCTGAACACGTCTGAGTCCTATCCCTATCCAGGTTTCCTTCCCGTGGNTTTTATTGGCTCCTCATCAGGCCTAAGCCTGCATGCCATAATGTTGGCTCCTCATCGGGCCTAAGCCCGCATGCCATAATATATAAGAAAAATCCAATACTCATCTCTTGGGTTGCCACCCTACAGCGCGCCCCCGGATCGTCATTCGAAGTCGATATACCAACCATACTCCCAAGTCACAAAGTCTCAGAATATGGCTGTACTAGGAGAACCTAAGTCCCCCAAGAGTCGCGAGCAAACAATTCTGAACACGTCTGAGTCCCATCCCTATCCAGGCTTCCTTCCTATGACTTGCGTAAGATATCACAATGTCCTACCAACCACATATCTCCTCACTAGGATACCTCATGACCATATGGATCATCTCAGTGCCACTAGGGCCGCCACAAAGGCCAAACAAATGTCCTAAACAGGACCGCCACCAAGGCCAAACAAATGTCCTAAACAGGACCGCCACCAAGGCCAAACAAATGTCCTAAACAGGACCGTCACAAAGACCATCTGTCCCGAAGGACTGTCACAAAGATCATCTGTCCCGAAAGACCATCACAAAGACCATCTGTCCCGAAGGACCGTCACAAAGACCATCTGTCCCGAAGGACCGTCACAAAGACCATATGTCCCGAAGGACCGCCTAAACAGGCACTCTGGCTAAACAGCCCACCACAAAGGCCACACAATTGGTTAAATAACCCGCCAAAAAGGCTACACAATGTCTCAAAAGACCGCCACACACGGGCACAATGACTCAAAAGTCCGCCACTAAGGCCACACAAGCCCCTCCAAGGCTCACGACCACAAAAATGGACAAATTCTAACTCACATAGAACTTTCCATTTTTAGCACTTTTCCCTTTTGGAAACTTTCCACTTTTGGAAACTTTCCACTTTTGGAAACTTATATTTAAGGAAACTTTCCTCCAAAAACCCCGCCACACGGAAACTTTGTACCCCGAGCACCACCTCATCTTGTTACATAGTCGCACAACCAACCATCCCAAGCGACCAAGTAAACAAGAGAGATGGGCTGGAATACTCCATTCATGCTCCAGCCACGGATTACAGATGGGACCAGGCTAGACAAGCTCAAGTCGCAGCTTGCTTCTCGAACCACTTCTTAAACCTTGCCTTCATCCTCGCCTCTGGCTCCCAAGTCTTCTCTTCAACACCATCACAGTCCCAAAGGACTCTCATCAAAGGAATCTTCTTCTTCCGAAGTTCCTTGATCCTCCTCTTGAGAACCCTCACTGGTCTCGCCTCCAAAGTCATGTTAGGCTGAAGATCCTCCAGAATCTTAGCTAACAACTGATCATCCTCACGGAGACACTTCCGCAGCATAGACACATGGAAAACCTTATGGAAATCAAGCATAACCTCAGGTAATTCCAGTCTATATGCCATTGGTCCAACCCGCTCTATCACTCTGAACGGACCCATATACCTCAGACTCAACTTAATCTCAGTCAATGACCTGTTCGGACCCTGTAACATGGCCATCTTGAGGTACACTCTGTCTCCTACCTGAAACTCAAGATCTCTCCTCCCATACAAAGCCTCATAATGAGCAATCTTAATACTCGCCTGATAAATGTTGTTGTAAGCAAACTCTACCAAGCTCAAGTGATCTGCCCAATGGCCTCTCCAATCCAACACACACATCCTCAGCAAATCCTCCAGCGTCTGGATCGTCCTCTCTGACTGTCCATCTGTCTGGGGATGATAAGCTGTACTCATATGCACCTTAGAGCCCATCTCTGCCTCAAACGGTCTCCAAAATACCGAAGTGAATTTGGAATCCCTATCAGACACAATACTCGCTGGCACCCCATACAACCTGACTATCTCCCTCACATACTTCTTAGCCAAGACCGATGCTCCATCTGTTTTCTTAATGGCCAGAAAATGTGCTAGTCAACCGATCCATAATGACCCAAATAACATCAATAGTCCTGGACACTGGCAAACCCACCACGAAGTCCATAGTAATCATATCCCACTTCTAATCTGGAATGGGAAGACTCTTCAGTAACCCTCTTAGGACCTGATGTTCAGCCTTCACTAGCTGACACACATCGCCCCTCACGACCCATCTAGCCACATCCTTCTTCATCCCGACCCAGTGATAATACCTCCTGAGATCACGGTACATCTTAGTCGTTCCTCGATGAATAGAGAATATGCTCGCATGAGCCTCACTCAGGATCTCCTGTCTGAACTCCTCTGAAGCAACATCCTTAGAGGCATTCGCCAGCCCCAAATCCTTCTCCTAAGCTAAACACACTTTGCTCAACAGATCCACTCTATCAGTTGCAACCAAACCCAACGGCTCCTGAGAAACCGCACACAAGCTCAAAGCACTAATCTCTCCTACCAGAGACTCCATATCCTGCTCCTGAGCCGAAGCCGCCCGCTTCTGACTCAAGGCATCTGCAACCAAGCTAGCCTTACCAGGGTGATAGGCTATCTCCAAATCATAATCCGCCACTAGCTCCATCCATCGCCTCAGCCTCAAATTCAGCTCGGGCTGAGTGAATATGTACTTCAGGCTATTATGATCTATAAACACCTGTACCTTTGAACCATAAAGATAAGATCTCCCAATCTTCAGGGCAAAAACTACAGCAGCCATCTCCAAGTCATGAGTAAGATAGTTGCCCTCATGCTTCCACCACTGCCGCGAAACATAGGCAATCACCTTCCCATGTTGCATCAACACACACCCCAAACCAACTATGGATGCATCAGTATAAACCACATAGGGTTCTCTCTGCTCAGGCAAAGCCAACACTGGCGCAGTAGTCAACATCTCCTTCAGGCTTGCAAAGCCTTCCTCACATTCCTGTGACCAAACAAAAGTAACATCCTTCCCTGTCAACTTAGTCATAGGACGTGTTCTGCTCGCAAACCCTTGCACAAACCTCCTGTAGTAACCTGCCAAACCAAGGAAAACTCCTGATCTCTATGTCATTTTGCGGTCTAGACCAACCTCGGATAGCCTGAATCCTCTCCGGATCTATAGAAACCCCTCTGCTGACAAAATGTGACCCAGAAAACTCATCTCACGCTACCAGAAACTACACTTGCTCAACTTAGCAAACAACTTCTGCTCCCGCAGCTTCTCCATAACTGCCCTGAAATACACTGCATACTCCTCAGGACTCTTGGAATAAACCAGGATATCATCGATGAAAATGATGACAGATACGTCCAGAAGCTCCTGAAACACATTGTTCATCAATCTCATAAACGCTGCTGGCGTGTTAGTCAACCCAAAAGGCTTCACCACGAACTCATAAACCCCCTACCTCATCCTTCAACTTGACGAACAACACCAACGCTTCCCACGGTGAAAAGATAAGACGAATGAATCCCCTGCTCAACAAATCCTCTGGTCACTTCCTCAGCTCTACTAGATTAATAATCAAGTATGTCGACATCAACTCATCACCACCCGAATATCAACCCCTCTTGCCAATCCAAGAGCCTCTAGTAACTTGTCTCTTAAGGAAACTTGCAGAAGATAGCTTATTCCAAAAATAGCTTTTCCGCTTGGCAATTCTCCACATCAAATCATCAATACGAGCGTAATAAAACAAACAAGTACCATACGTTCGCATATTCTAATTCACCGCATCAAATGCTTTGCAGGCCGCTAACTCAAACCATTTGACTTATTTCCTCCAACAAGCTTACCAAAACCTTGAATCTAGCAACCCTGTCCATCTCCAATGAACTTCATCCAACATCCTCGCAATGATTAGTTATCCTGCCATGAAGGATTCTCTTGAACTTATGTATCTGGCAAACATGCCTTTCGTGGCTCATACCTGCTGCAACTCCCCTTCCCGGGACTCCAGCACCACCGGCCGCACAATCCTGGCGCAACAGCCACACATTCATGACCGCTATTGATGGATCCCGGGTCATGACCGTACCGCGGTGAGAACCGGTACATTGGTACCATCGTCTAGCAGCTCGCGTAGGAGCATCAAAGTCGGTCCAGAACATCAACGCGGCATCAACCAGTCCCCAAGGATCATCTAGGAGGAGCAAGACAACGTCATCTAATGAGCAATACAAGGCCAAGCTCCAACCTTACACCAATGGCTCATGGCTAGCATCACCAATGAAGAGCCTTGGGTGCGACCAGCTTTGGGAAGCTTGATTTGTGTGTCTTCACCATCACGCTAGCGTGAAGACACCCCTAAGTCATTAGAAGGAGCTGTACTCTTTTTCCTACTTCGGGTTTGTCCCAATGGGTTTACCGAAGGGGTTTTAACGAGGCAGCGAGCTCTAGTGCATCTCCACTTCGTTCCCGCTTGGCTCATGACTTGGAAACTTTCATTAACAAGATTATGGGCCAAGGAAGTGAAGATCCTATCAGCCACGTCCCACCAATGACGTGGCAACCCTATCTCCTTCCTTCCTTTCCTTTATTTTCTTTGAACTCTCTTATGACCGTTGGATGGTCTTTGTTCCCTTTTTGCTTTTGCTTTTACTTTATGGCCAAGTGTATGGTTCAGATCATGGCCGCGCGTCTAGGGTTTTAGTGTCCCCCTTATGTAAGCTTGCCTATATAAAGACCCAAACCCTCATTGTAAAAGAAAAGACTGGAATATAGAAATTATTGGCCCAAAGATTGGATCTTTGTTCACTCCTCTCTCCCGCTCAAGTCCGGGACTTGGCTCTAGAGAAACCCTAGAAGGTTCAAGAACCGGGTTCATGACCTTCTAGTCCGACCGTATCACGGGCCGAGCCATCTCCCGTGTGTCGTCGACTCAATCCACCATCCGTTCATCCCTATCTATCCGAGAGACAAACGAGTCGAGCATCTCCTTGCGAATCTCTCTCCGTCCGTTCTCGTTGTTCCTTGTGCCGTTTCCTTCTGTACATCGCTCCATCCGCGGCGTCCATCCGTACGCAGCGTCTTTTCCCTTCCGCTTCCTAACTAGAGCCGAACGAGTCGAGTATCTCCTCGTGACGCTCTAGTCCATCCGCGTTCAACCCGCTCACTCGTCCATCTGACGCGTCCGTGGAGAATCATCGCGGAACCAACACTCGGCCCTTGTGTCTCCACCAACGCTGGATCCGCGACCAAGTTCTAATCCGGACCGTGATGAGACACATCGGAGACGACATGTTCCGACCGTCCAATGCCGTGAGCTGCCGACATGGTACGAGGAACCAGCCCAAGGAGAAGTCCGTCCCCAGATCATACCAAGGCCGGAAATGACAAGGACGCAACCGGATCATGAACCGGACAATAAAGAAGATGTCAACGGCCCAGGAGGAATCATAGAGAAGCCAGCCGAGCCGCCGGATCACCAAGCGCATTTACTCGGTGGTACAAGCCCAGGCAATCAAGCGAACAGCGGTCGAATCCTTACCGCTCCTGATCGAGACCAAGCCGACCTTCGACTGCCATGCTCGGAGCAGGCCATGGTGCGTGAATCTTCATCCAGGACGTGTATCGAACCACTAGGCGACGCCAAAGAAGATTCTGACCGTGTGATCAGTTCCCTATCCGGTGCTCACTCGGCATTGGGGAGTTTCAAGCTCAAGGAGTCACCGGAGATGGCCATTGATGGATTTTTGCACTCGGTATTGTTCATGACTACTTCAGGTAGTAAGCTCCAGCTGGGAGTCACCTATACCGTGCCATCCTTCTCTACTCGTAGCGCCAAGGCCGTTTCCGCACAAGGTCCTATGGCGATGAATTTTTGCAAATACGGTGCGGACCAAACCTTTGTGTGGCATCCAGGAGAGTCCCCACAAGCAACCAAGGTTCATGATGGGATAGGAGCGACCAATGCTGCTGGCCTTACCGGGGAAGTCTTATCCTTTTCTCTTAAGGCCTTACTTTTTCCTTTTGATCCCGGTAAAATTAGACCTTGGTTGAACTTTTGATGCTGCTGATTTGGTTTCCTTTTTGATCCAGGTTTTGGACAGAGTTTTGAGGTCAAAACCTTTTCAAGAGGGAGGGAATGATGGAACCCGGGTCATGACCGTACCGCGGTGAGAACCGGTACATTGGTACCATCGTCTAGCAGCTCGCGTAGGAGCATAAAAGTCGGTCCAGAACATCAACGCGGCATCAACCAGTCCCCAAGGATCATCTAGGAGGAGCAAGACAACGTCATCTAATGAGCAATACAAGGCCAAGCTCCAACCTTACACCAATGGCTCATGGCTAGCATCACCAATGAAGAGCCTTGGGTGCGACCAGCTTTGGGAAGCTTGATTTGTGTGTCTTCACCATCACGCTAGCGTGAAGACACCCCTAAGTCATTAGAAGGAGCTGTACTCTTTTTCCTACTTCGGGTTTGTCCCAATGGGTTTACCGAAGGGGTTTTAACGAGGCAGCGAGCTCTAGTGCATCTCCACTTCGTTCCCGCTTGGCTCATGACTTGGAAACTTTCATTAACAAGATTATGGGCCAAGGAAGTGAAGATCCTATCAGCCACGTCCCACCAATGACGTGGCAACCCTATCTCCTTCCTTCCTTTCCTTTATTTTCTTTGAACTCTCTTATGACCGTTGGATGGTCTTTGTTCCCTTTTT
>NW_010921797.1:25383-33725 GCF_000633955.1 Camelina sativa
CACAATTAGGTCGCAACCTTCGAGCCATACCGATCTCACTCTCAGACCTCCGTCTTTGAGTTATACAGTCTCACTCTTGGACCATAATCCTCAAGATCTCGGTATCAGAGGAATTAATCATCCCCTCAGGAGAACATCATCCCCTCTACCACTCTCGGAGCCCACAGCCCCTCGAGCTATCGGTATTCTGGGAAAACCACCATCCCCTCAGGTTCAACAATCCTTAAAGACTATAAACATCTTTCGACCAAAGGTTTTTCCCGTGGTATGAGTATAACATTACAATGTTACACCTACCCACTCAACTTCTAATATCCAACTGGATTACCCACCAAACAGAGAAATATCTGCTCCAACTACATATGTCCATCTATCCGCCTCTCTAGGTTTGATACCTCTCGCGAAGAATCTTGCACCGGCCATCTACCACTGCTCCATCCTCCAAACATAAGATGAAAAGTCCTCAACATCCGCAGCCCTCGGCTGCACCCCGCCACATGCGGTACAACTGGAGCCTACACTGGTACCCCTCTCGGTAACTGCTCCAATAGTACGCGAACAGATCCGCCAAACGATCATCTCGATCCTGGGCTCCACCTGCTGCAACCCCACACCTGGGTTCCCAGCACCCCCGGCACGCTCACCGTCTAACCCCCTCTGGTCCCTCCTGATACGCTTGCGACCCTCTGACGTACCTCCCCGTGGAACTCTGGACCACACACTCGCTGGCCTTGGGACCTGCCCGACCATGACCACGAACACGTCCCCGTCCACGACCAACAACTCAAACACCTTTAGCCACTGCACTTCCAAGAACAGAGGCTAACAAGCAATCTTAACATAATACAAAAACACAAAAATATAAACTCACCGTGGAATCACACAGTAGGCTTGAAGAGGATGTTCTAGGACTCCATGCCACACACAATTAACTAACTCACATAATCAATCAAGACATGCAATCCCAAACATCTACAGCACAAAGCCTAGTGAACCAAAACCTATAACTGTANACTCACTCGTCCATCCGACGCGTCCATACGTCCGTTTATCGGCCGCGTCCGCCGCGTCCGACCATCCGTCCGTACGTCCGCTGTTCCGCGTCCATTCGCGTCCATTCGCGTCCATTCTCGTCCCTAACCGAACCGCTTCTCCGGTCCGCTCCGCTGTATCCTCCGTCCGTACGTCCGTGAACCACGTCCGTAGTCCGGGGTCACATCAGCTATGGTCATAAAACCTTGACCCACTGGACAACACATTCAGTCGTTATGTTTATACTCACGTCCTAGGCATTGCTTACTCCCAACTCTTCCACAATTAGGTCGCAACCTTCGAGCCATACCGATCTCACTCTCAGACCTCCGTCTTTGAGTTATACAGTCTCACTCTTGGACCATAATCCTCAAGATCTCGGTATCAGAGGAATTAATCATCCCCTCAGGAGAACATCATCCCCTCTACCACTCTCGGAGCCCACAGCCCCTCGAGCTATCGGTATTCTGGGAAAACCACCATCCCCTCAGGTTCAACAATCCTTAAAGACTATAAACATCTTTCGACCAAAGGTTTTTCCCGTGGTATGAGTATAACATTACAATGTTACACCTACCCACTCAACTTCTAATATCCAACTGGATTACCCACCAAACAGAGAAATATCTGCTCCAACTACATATGTCCATCTATCCGCCTCTCTAGGTTTGATACCTCTCGCGAAGAATCTTGCACCGGCCATCTACCACTGCTCCATCCTCCAAACATAAGATGAAAAGTCCTCAACATCCGCAGCCCTCGGCTGCACCCCGCCACATGCGGTACAACTGGAGCCTACACTGGTACCCCTCTCGGTAACTGCTCCAATAGTACGCGAACAGATCCGCCAAACGATCATCTCGATCCTGGGCTCCACCTGCTGCAACCCCACACCTGGGTTCCCAGCACCCCCGGCACGCTCACCGTCTAACCCCCTCTGGTCCCTCCTGATACGCTTGCGACCCTCTGACGTACCTCCCCGTGGAACTCTGGACCACACACTCGCTGGCCTTGGGACCTGCCCGACCATGACCACGAACACGTCCCCGTCCACGACCAACAACTCAAACACCTTTAGCCACTGCACTTCCAAGAACAGAGGCTAACAAGCAATCTTAACATAATACAAAAACACAAAAATATAAACTCACCGTGGAATCACACAGTAGGCTTGAAGAGGATGTTCTAGGACTCCATGCCACACACAATTAACTAACTCACATAATCAATCAAGACATGCAATCCCAAACATCTACAGCACAAAGCCTAGTGAACCAAAACCTATAACTGTAAGGGCTCTGATACCAAACTGAAACGACCAGACCCGGTTTTTTTAAAAATAATAAATAGTAAATAATAATAATAATAATAATAATAATAATAATANTTTGATACCTCTCGCGAAGAATCTTGCACCGGCCATCTACCACTGCTCCATCCTCCAAACATAAGATGAAAAGTCCTCAACATCCGCAGCCCTCGGCTGCACCCCGCCACATGCGGTACAACTGGAGCCTACACTGGTACCCCTCTCGGTAACTGCTCCAATAGTACGCGAACAGATCCGCCAAACGATCATCTCGATCCTGGGCTCCACCTGCTGCAACCCCACACCTGGGTTCCCAGCACCCCCGGCACGCTCACCGTCTAACCCCCTCTGGTCCCTCCTGATACGCTTGCGACCCTCTGACGTACCTCCCCGTGGAACTCTGGACCACACACTCGCTGGCCTTGGGACCTGCCCGACCATGACCACGAACACGTCCCCGTCCACGACCAACAACTCAAACACCTTTAGCCACTGCACTTCCAAGAACAGAGGCTAACAAGCAATCTTAACATAATACAAAAACACAAAAATATAAACTCACCGTGGAATCACACAGTAGGCTTGAAGAGGATGTTCTAGGACTCCATGCCACACACAATTAACTAACTCACATAATCAATCAAGACATGCAATCCCAAACATCTACAGCACAAAGCCTAGTGAACCAAAACCTATAACTGTAAGGGCTCTGATACCAAACTGAAACGACCAGACCCGGTTTTTTTAAAAATAATAAATAGTAAATAATAATAATAATAATAATAATAATAATAATAATAATGATAATAATAATAAAAATAATAATAATAATAATAATAATAATAATAATAATAATAATAATAATAATAATAATAATAATAATAATAATAAATAAACTACAACTAGTGGTCCCATATCCACTAGCCACCTAACCACAATCACAACCAACAGCGGAATAACAAATACCAATATCCAATAAATATCCAATAATAAACCAATAATCATAACATAGGTAATATCCAAATACCAAACATCAGGAAACATAAAACCAGAAACCTAGCAATGTTTCCATTGCATCATCCGACGCATGCTCGACATAGCACGGATACCCGAGATTTATCGCGCCGTCCTCGCAGTTGCATCGAGCGACGCACATGTCGAGCATCGTTTCTCCCCGAAGCTTCTCGCCGGATCTTCGTTCCTACAACCACAAAACTCGATCCCAAGCCACAAGAAAGCTTCCCAACGTCCCAAACAACATTCTAACAAGCCTAACAACACATAACAAGCAGATCAGAGAAATCTTCAGCTTAGATAAGCCATGGTCATGCACTTACCTTTGCCAAGAAGATTCTGAACCTCAAACAAGCAAAACAACGCTCCCAGGATGATACTAGGTTTTTTGTGTCTCCTAGCAGGTCTCAATTAACCTTATGCAGTTGTAGTACAGAAAGTGTCAATCCAAATGGGAAACTTTACTCACAATCGAGATGCAATCAAGCAGTCACAAGTTAAGCCAGATTCAAAATGAGTTTTTGTCTAACAACCTAGAGTGAACGAGATGCAAGGACAAAACGAGTTTGCAGAACAAGAGCTAAAATGAAATAACTTAAGAGAGCAAAAACAAGCTAGACGAGCAGAGACAAATGAGCAAGCTATTGGAACAGAAATAAAGAACACGCTTAAAGATGCAGAAACAATCAGATAAGATAGAAGTCCTAAGGATGGGAGTAATTGATGTCGGTGGAGTCTCTTAATCTACATAGTGTTTAACATGCCACAAGCAAGCTATCCCTAAACAATGAACATCACGACTTAGCTAATCCAATCTCTTGACAGAAGCTACTCAAACTCAAACACTTCCAAACCTAGCTCTCGCTAGAGAAACATGATCAAGCAGGCATGACAAATAAGTTCATTCACGTCAACAAACACCCTAGACAACTAATCTCTTAGGCTAGGAATGTAAGTCTCTGGCACTAGTTGGTCAGACATTTCATCGAACACCTTTTGGGTGTCGAAATGTCTAAGACATAGTTCCAATTGATCAGAGAGAAACTATGATTTCTAACTCTAGTCCAGAAGGGAATCACACGAATCTAAACTTAAACACCCTACATACTAAGATCTTCCACCTAATCTATCTTATCCTCAAGAACTATCACACTACTCGGATCTAGAAATCATCATCGAGGATACAATCTCAAAAAATGTTGAATCAAGCATCATCAGATAGACAAAAATGAAATGAACAACTTTGTAGAAGAAATAAAATGCAAAATCTCAATAAAATCAAAGCTATCAGGATTACAAAGTCTCAAGCGTTTTAGGTGGCTCGGTAAATCTTAGGGAAAAGAAAACAAAAAAAACGAGATAAAAGAATGTCTCCCTCAAAACTTAAAAAAACGTATTTATAGTAAAACATGGAAATCCCTAAAACGTAAAACGACAATATAGAACGTCGGTTCGAGAACCCTTCTCGGACGCGTCTTCAGAACAAAACCAGGACGTCAGTTTAAGAGCGTCGATCGAGTCACATCGTGGGAGTGTCGATCGAGTCGGAGTCCAGGAAGCTTGATCGAATGGTGGCTTGAGATCGTTGATCGAGAGGCAGCTTGAAAACATCGATCGAGAGGTAGCTTGAAAACATCGATCGAGAGGTAGCTTGATAACATCGATCGAGAGGCAGCTTGAAATGTGTTGTTTGGGAGCTGCTGATCGAGTCGCGTCTAGAGGGTGCTCAGGAGCCCTCCTGGGACGTCTTGGTCGAGTCGCTGCTGACGTGTCCGATCGAGTGGGAGCTCTTCTTTGTGTGCGGGTCGAGTCGGAGTTCAGAATGTACGTGCATCCACTAAAATGATGATAACTTTTGAACCACGCCTCCGATTGGCTTGAAATCAACGGCAGTGGACAAATGACTTAATTCTCTACAACTTTTATGAATATGTCGAAGGCTGAATCCCAAAGTAAATTCTTCACTCGAGTCGATCAAAGACTTGGAAGGTTGGATCGCGCTGGGTAGTGTAGATCGAGTCGCTGGACTGCTCTCCTGCTCTCTGTTTGCTCTTGATGGTTTGGACATCTCCTAAAACACCTGAAATAACACCAACATGTAAGATGCATGCAAAACTAATGCGAAGACTACCTAAATATGCATATTATGCAAAAGAGACGAAAAACAATGCAAAACAATGAGTTAAGAAAACAAAATGAATGAGAAATGCATGATGAAAGTGTGTAAAATATATACATATCACAGGATGCTCCTACAACAATCCCAGCTACAAATCTCTACGGGAACAGCCTCAATCACCCAAAATCCTCAAGAACACTCAAGAACCTTTTCTCTCTTTTCTTTTCTCTCAAAAACGGCCAAACTCGCAGAATGAGACAAAACTCGAGTTTAAGGGTTTTCCCTAAACCCAAAACGCAGCGTTTAACTTAAACTCGTCCGCACTTAACTGGCCTTGCATCGACCGATGCAATCCCTAAACCGAGATTTCGATTTGCGAATGTTACATCTGGATACGGTCGTTTTACAAAACCATGTATAATCAACGCAAGAGAGTTCAATAGTATAAGTTTTTTAATTTTTGAATGACTAAAAAGTTCTACGCCTAGATCCGTACACACCAGAGATCAGAGTATTGTGTACGATCCTTTCCCAAGCGTCAATAGCATAAAGTTTTATGCTTTATCAAATTATTTACTGATTTTTTTTTAGAAAACAAATAAAAGTTGGAATGCAAACCAAACCAAAACAACCAGCTAGTACAAGACAAAAAAAAATAGTTTCGAAAAATTTTGCTTTTCCTTTTGAGATTATTAGGGTTCACGAGAGAGAGAGATCTTCTCCTCCACAATTCTTCCTCGTCTATATTGCTCGATTGTGTCTAAACTCTTCTCCAATTTCTCTGCTTTCCCTGTATATATGATGGCGCTTACCCCTCAGACGTGAGTTTTTGGATTTTTGACTTCAGTATTTTTTTAGCATATATGTATGCTTTTATTATATAACGCAATTTCTTGTGTCTGTGATGCGTGGGGTTTATAATCGAAACTGTAATTGTAAACTGCGGTGTCATACCTCATTGATAATACATCCTGAGACTGTAATTGTATTGGATTTTGGTTATTGTTTTTGTTGCTGCCTGCTAAGACTGAGAGATGTTTTCTATTTGTGGCCGATTGCGATTTCACGTGATAGTCTCTTGCTGTTTGATTTCATACTTTTCCAAAAATGTATGTTAGATTTCAGGTTATTGCAACAGTACTATTATATACACTTAAAAAGGTTTTGAATAAACTCTTAGGGTTGGAGTCGGAGGAGCTGTTGTTGCTGCTAAACCCAACTTGACAAAAGAGGATGCCAAGAGATTTCTGAAACAAGTCAAGAGAGAGTTTGCTGACAGTGTAGGAAAGTATGCGACATTCCGTCAGCTCATGATAGATTTCAAGGATGGCAGGTTGGGATATATTTAGATATCTCTCACAGTAAAAATTTGTTACAATAAGATTTGATAATAAAAATCGAATGTCGAATTCTGTTTTCTTGCAGGATCGACATAGATGCTATGCTTTTGAAGGCTAATGAGTATAACATACCATAACAGTGCCCCACTGATTCCCCATATTTTACTACAGTAGCTAGCATGTTACTTGAATTACGTAGACTTCCATCGAATGTATTATGTATAGCAGATGAATACTTATGTATAGTTCAATGTAAAATTAATTATGAATATGTCATTTGTTTAGTTGCATTTAAAATTTTTGTCATTCCATCTAAAATCTTATAAATTTATTATTTTCATGATACAAAAATATATTAGATGCGTGTTATTTGTTATATTTACGTTTAGTCGATTCTATTTGTTCTTAAGATTTAATATTTGTTATAAAGTATGTATTTCAACAAAAAAAATCATTAATATAGACATTTTTAAATGTTTGAAAATGAAATATGAAAAATTCATAAGATTTTAGCGAAACAGGCATATACGTAAAATTTGCCTAAAAATAATATTTTCTATAAGAATTTCTGCAATCTATCTGAATTTGATTTTTGGAATTCAGGAAGGACCATACGCTTTGTATTAGAACGCATACAACACATATGGTTAGTTTTACTAATTAAAGTGATCATTATCAATTTATCAACTAATTGTAAACTACTGCTCGGATTGATTACAATATTCTCTAAAAATTTATGTGTAATTTGCCTTGTTTTAAATCCTTTTCATATCTAATCAAAGAAAACATTGTATTGAATGGAACTAGCAGATAATATATCTATGTAAATTTTTGTTATTGAATTTTTATATCTTGATTTTTTAAGGCGTATTATTCTATTTCAATTAGCAGTCTATGACAAGCCCGACCAGTTTCATGATAAAGCACTAGAAGACATAAATTTTAGTTAATTTATAGACATATACTAAAATGCGTGACGGTATTACCTCAACCCATTATTTTTGGCCATGGACGAGGCTAATGATTTACATTAGTTTGACTGGCTTTCTGTTATTGTGATTTTTTTGTGTTTTTAGGGTTTGAGTGAGGGAGTCGAGAGAGACCAACACATTTTGTATCGGTGATAAAAATACTCAACGGTTAAAACAGGGCATGAATTTACCGTAGTTAATTTTCTTATAGTACTTTTTTTTTTGGTTAATATGAAGTTGTATTATTTTTTTTCTTGACAATTAAGAAAATATGAGTATTCATCTAAATCACCCAACATATATTAATTCATTAACTCATACCTGATATGTTGAATATTCACTATTAAATTTATATGGTAATTAATTTTCTTAAAATTTAATTTTTTTTAATATTTTCTTGAAGTTGTATAATTCTTTAATTATTTTTCTTTGACAATCACGGCCATGCATAGTCAGTCAGTCATAGATAATAAAGCGCTATAAAGGATAATTTTATTTTATTTATGGAAAATAAAAACTTGCATGCGGGTATTATCTCAACCCATTATTTCTTGCCA
>NW_010921797.1:35361-36959 GCF_000633955.1 Camelina sativa
GCTGTTTGGACGATGCCAAGTGGACATAAGGAACCTAGTGTAGGGGGGACTGGGACAAGACCACCTCCGGGGAAGTTGGTATTGACTGGCTGGATGTAGTATTGTTGATCGATTTTAAGATCAGTTTCAATAGTTACCTTCACCGGTTCGCCTGCTTGGATGTAGACAGCTGCAGCTAACAGGAGAGTGATAAGAAAAGAGATCACTGAAGGTTTATTCATTTTGATGGTTTTGTGTTTTTAAAGATTTAATGTTTACTTTTCTGAGGGGTTTGAGTTGTGGAACACAAGAACATTTTGTATCGGTATTTATAGGAGTTCTCATGCAGTTAAGCCGAGCATGGCAGTAACTACCATTTGGTTGAGTAAAACCTAAAAGTGTCAGCTATAAACGCTTGGCTTTTTCCGGCACTGTCACATTCTGATCATTTTTGTCATGGGTCCTTAATGTCTATCTTTCTACTATAGTGAGGGTTGAAAAGAGGGGTTTAGAATATGGTAATCGATTCAAAATTAGAATTTCAACACGAGGAACATGCACAATGTCCATGCTAACAAATTTATATAGCAAAACAAGGATGATCAAATAATTCACGGGAAGAAGACAATATTTCAGAGGATGAGTGATTCAACGTATAGAATGATTACCAACATCTCTAGACACAAGTTGGCCTGCTAATTTTTTATTTTTTTCTTTTGTTATTTATTACATCATCATTATAAAATATTTTATCCATTTTCCTTATCTAATCCTACAAATGATGCTTAATACATCGAATCTAAGTACCAACGTCACATTTGAATATGACGAACGGCTCCACGGATAACCAAAGAATGTGTATTTTTGGTAATTTAAACAAGCTGCTAAATCATGAATCAAAATTATCTCCACTTTTTTCTGACAAAATAATAAATATGTGATGATAGTTCACTACTAAAGAAATTCGCTATAATGAAAAATTCAGTTTTTGTATAATCAGAAAACGATATGAATCAAGAGATGGAAGAAAAGGGCAGATCGTAAAACTTGCCAATATATATGCATAATCTTCCAGTAGCTAGTAGACTTCTTGATCCAACGCTGCGGACAACACGTACGTAATCCCTTGTGCGTTTTATTCCTAAATTGAATATTATCCCATTGTGTCGTTTAATTCGTAAGTCTCTTAAGTCAAATAGTCATAACATGTTTTTAATTCGTAAGTCATAACATGTTTTTTATTTCGTAAGTCTCTTAAGTCATAACATGTTTTTTCTTTGTCTAAAAAAAAAATTGACTCTATATTTGTTTTTTCTTTTTTTTTCAGAGAGTTTTTTTACATATATAAAAGATGCCTGCAATTAAACAAAACAACAGCTCCTTTTGTAGTCGAATTTGAGAATTAAAAAGATATAACCTTCCAACAAAAAAGTTATTAAGGACCACCATATATAAGCCTAATATTAGAGAGCACTAATTAAATATGGTTAGTAAGTTTATCAGAATTAAGTTCACTGTAATTAAACACGACTACTCCGGTTATCTTAGACTCTTTGGTTATCGATTCGAACTTCGATTTAAGCACGAGGAAAATGCACAATGGTCCATGGTAAAAAAAA
>NW_010921797.1:37313-38121 GCF_000633955.1 Camelina sativa
TGTTTCTTCCAAAACTTGGTGGATTGATAGCGGTGCTAATGTACATGTAACGAATTCCGTACAGGGATTCCTTACGATCCAGACCATAAATTCAAGTGAAAACTACTTACTGATGGGAAATCGAGACAAGGCACCAGTTGAAGCTGTTGGCACCTATCGTCTCATTTTAGATGGTGGATTTTGTCTAGATTTATATCAGACTCTTTATGTTCCATCTATTTCCCGTAATTTAGTTTCTGTAAGCAAACTTGATTTGGCTGGTTTTAAATCTACTCAAGGAGATGGTTGTTTTAATATATTTCTGAACTCGAAACGAATTGGTTCTGGAATATTAGTTGATGGTCTTTATATGTTAAAACTGGCTGATCAACCTTGTGAGACACATCTCTCCTTGTATTCTGAAAGTAGACTTAAAAATAAAATATGTACTGATGACTCATATTTCTTGTGGCATAAAAGATTAGGACATATTTCTTATGAAAGAATTAAAAGATTGGTAAAAGATGGAGTCATTCCGAATCTTGATTTTACCAATAAGAAAATGTGTATAGATTGCATTAAAGGTAAGCAAACTAAACACACTAAGAAAGGAGCCACAAGAAGTACACAGCTTCTTGAAATCATACATACAGATATTTGTGGACCATTTGACGTTCCAACTTTTGGAGGTGAAAAGTACTTCATCACTTTTATCGATGATTATTCACGTTATTGTTATCTCTATTTATTGCATGAAAAATCTCAATCTGTGGATGCTGTACAAGCATTCATTAATGAAGTTGAGAGGCAATTAGATAGAAAGGTGAAA
>NW_010921797.1:38156-39601 GCF_000633955.1 Camelina sativa
CCTATAAATAGATGGTTTGCTCCATCACAAATCATCACAAGAACAAAAACAACACATAAAGAAAAGAGTTTATAGGAAAGGGGAGAGAAACCTTATCTTCCACCTAAAGATCATCTAAGAGTTTCTTTTCAAGTCTTCAAGCCAAACCATTGAAGAAGAAGAAACCATTCAAGGAAGCATCATTTCTACAATGAGTGGAGGTATTACTTTAATCCTCTTTATGATTGTATTATGTGATTAATATAGATTTTTAAGAATTTTGGAGTTCATGTTAAAAGAATGTTTAACATGTGGTATCAGAGCTTATGGTTATGCACATCTAATTAATCCATTAAAAATAATAGATTTATGGTTTAAAGAACTGAAAATTAAAGCTTTAAGTTATGATGTTTGTACAATTTAATTTTTGTTTGATTTAAGTTTCAAGTTACAATATGTGTTTAAATTAAAATATATATATATATATATATATATAAGTGATAAAAGATTGGTTTATCTTAATGTGCATAATTAAGAAATTGATATCACCATAATGGTTATATCTTATAATGATTTGCACATAGAAAACCAAAATATTTAAATTTTGATATGTTTATGTATTAATTAGCTACCCACAGGGCTATTGACATAAAACATGATAATAATTTATTAGAATGTTTGTATATGAGTTAATTAAGTATATCCACAGATAGCTTAATTAATCTGATACATCATTCAAGAAAATTTTTTTGAAAGCTATGACATTAGGATATATTATAATGACTACCCACAAGAGCATTATAATTTGAAGTCATATGCATTCAATAATTTTTGTTAATGTGTTGTTTAAATTTTGAGCCTCAACTAAAGCTTGTTATATCTCTAAATCGCAGTAACATTTCCTGCTAATTTGCCATCTATGGTCTCTACTGTTTCGATCCTCACTGGAGCCAACTTCTCAGAATGGAAAGAGAAAGTTGAGTTCACATTAGAGTACTAGATATGGATTTGGCACTTTGTGAAGAAGAGCCAGATCCCTTAACTATAAATAGTACTGAGGAAGAAAAGGCTCTCCATAAAGCTTGGGAGAAAGCGAACAGATTAAGCATGATGTTTTTAAAAATGACCATAGCTAGCAATATTAAAACTTCCCTTCCAGATGCAGATAAAGCTATAGATTATCTAGCAGCTATAGAAGAACGGTTTAAGACTGCAGACAAATCCCTTGAAGGGAAACTTATGGCAGATCTTTCAACCATTAAGTATGATGGGACAAGGTCTATGCATGAACATTGCATTGAAATGACCAACCTTGCGGCTAAACTAAATAATTTAGGAATGAGTGTGGACGATTCATTTCTTGTCCAATTTCTCCTAAATTCACTACCTCCTCAGTATGAACCCTTTCAGATCAATTACAATGCAATTGATGAAAGGTGGACATCTAATGAATTGGCTAATAAACT
>NW_010921798.1:0-2246 GCF_000633955.1 Camelina sativa
TTAAGAGAAGGTGTTGCTTATGAGGAAGGGCATATAAAGGAACTACAGGCCTTAGATGAGAAGCTTGAGAAGCTATATAAACTACTTCTAACCCAACAAAAGCACGTACCTGTTGTTTGTGAAGATGAGAAGTTTATGGTTCAAGTCTATCCTCCACAACAACTCCAACAATCTCCTGCTCTAGATCAAGAGATGAAGAGTATGCTTCAACAACTGCTACAAGGCCAAGCTAATGGAGATATGGAAACAAGTAAGAAGCTCACAGAGATGACAAACAAGATATACTCCACATATGGTGCTCTTAATATCAAGATTGAAGCTTTAACTTGCAGAATCCTTCACCTTGAGANCGATTGAAGCTTTAACTTGCAGAATCCTTCACCTTGAGAGCAAGAGTGAATCTTCTTCTTCTAGACAACTCAATGGGACATCAATTGACAATCTAAAGGAGTATGCCACTGCCCAAGCTATCTCTCTCAAAGAACTACCTTCAAAGCTCACTGAGGACAGTGACAACCAAGTTGGGGAGAATTTTCTTCAACCAGAGCTGCAGAATGAGAAGAGAACTGAGCTTGAGACACAACTCGACCATACACTCGACCATGCACACGGTCGAGTGCCTGTTCGAGTGGCTGTTCGAGTCATTGCTCAAGAATCTAGCAAGCCGGTTCGGTTCATTCCACCTCCCTATCAACCACCTCTGCCATTTCCAGGACGGTTTAAAGAGCAAATGCTGAAAAAGTACAAGGCTTCTATTGATCAGCAAGAAGTGATGGTCTTGAGTCATGAACCTTTGTTAGAAGATGCTGAAATGAAGGATAAGCCACAAGTGAAAGAGCTTGAGCAGAAGAAGCCAACTATTGATGGACAGACCTTCAGGATTAAAGAGAAAAGTCATGAAACTGAGTCTGAAATCTTTGAAGGTGTGAATGGGGTAAAAAGAGAAAACTCGACCTACTGCTCGGCCTACCACTCGACCGAGCACATTAAGTCACTCGACCGAGTGGTACCAAGTCACCCAAAATGCCCAGACTTCATCCCCAAGCTTCACCAACAACAAGAGCCAAGAAATCCTTCCTCTGATGGTTTGTCTGAGCTTCAAACTGTCAACATTCTGCATGATTCAGTGATGGAGTTAACAACTAAGGATGAGGAGATAAGGGGTAAAATTAAGAAGCTTCATGGTAGAGTGAGAAGTTCCTCTCCAAAGAAAGCAAGGCAAGGTCTGAGTATTATTAGCAGACACAGTTCTTTTAACATTGACCCAGGAATAAGAGGAGCAATGCAATCTCTAAGAACTGAGGGGACTTCACCACCTCTCTATCACCCTTCCAAAGCATAAGAAGTATGCAAAGTCAAGCTTAGAGACTTTAAACAAGCTCACTTGGGAGGAAGTCCCAAAGGTATCCTTGTACATATTGGTTTAAGTTTCTTGTTATTTTGATCTTGTTTTCTTTAGCATTATGGTTCAGGTACTAGAGAGGGAGCTTAAGCACTTGGTAACACTTTCATAAATGAATCCCACCCTCAGCCCATCCCAAGTAATACTCCAACTCTCTTTGTCTATACAATTGCATTTCTTGTTTTTATGTTGTTTCTTGATTCTTAAATCCTTTTCCAAATTTTTCTTACACAAGGGACTGTGTAATTTAAGTTTGGGGGAGGGTTTGAGATGACATTTGATGTTGTGTTTTGTTTTCTTATTTCAAATTTTTAGCATAATCATGTTAGTACTTGTATTTCATCTATGGCATAGAAAAACCTAAAAATTTGAAAATTTTTGCAAAAATCTTTACAAAAAAAAGAGTGTTCATGTAGTTTGCATTGCATATTAGGATCTTGTTAATATGTTTCATGTAGGACTGTTTCATATTTGCATTAGGGATCTATGATGAGTTCAGCCTTTTTAACTTGTTTAAATTAGCTAGACTAGGATCAATGCCCAAGTTAATAGTACTTTGATGATAGTTGAGTGAGAGAAACATAAGATTGAACCAAGCCTTGAATTCTTATATTGAATTTTGGTCTAAATGGAAGCATGTTGTGATTTGATGTCATTTCCTACTTATAAGAACCTAATATTGAGTTGTAATTATCTGGTTGTGCATTGTTTTAAACTCATGGATACCATACACATATTTGGATCATCTTTTTCCTTTTTACCACTCTTGTTGATCCAAATAGCTGATTTCACTTTTAAATCAGTTTCTCCTACCCTTAACCAACCCTTCTTTCAAGCCATGTTT
>NW_010921798.1:2840-21550 GCF_000633955.1 Camelina sativa
TTTGTGCATTTGGAGTATTATTAGGTGTTATGGAGCTCTAAAAGGGTAAGGAAGGACTTGGTGTTATTTCTGGAGCTAAACAAGAGGACTGAAAGTATCAGGAAGTGGATTCGCAAGGCAACTCGACCACAGCACTCGAGCAGGCACATGGTCGAGTACTCGGTCGGATTCATAACGAGATCCTCAAAGATCGATCCAAATGAAGATCTTCCGTTGCGATTCAGCTTCCGCGTCCCTTAAGAGAGTTGTAGGCAATTGAGTTAACTTTCGAATGCCGGTGGTTAAAAGGCAATCAGAGGTGCAGTGCAAGAGTTATACCGATTTTACTGAACGAATATCATCCCAGATCGAAGACTCGAGCTACGTGACGGACCAACCACTCGACCATGCACTCGACCGAGCACATGGTCGAGCTGACCGCCGCCTCTCTGTTTTGTCCTCTAGCTAACTAGGGCTTCTCTATCTTTACTATATATATGTGTACTGGCACTTGTGGCCGAAAAGGGTGAGACCCTGGAGACCATGTAGACACCTCATAACCTAGTTTTTGCTATTTTTAGCTTCTTTTACTTTATTGCATCATCTCTTATCTTTTCTCTAGATTTTCACACATTTGTAACCTTGATAACTTTGAATCTGTTGAATATTTGCTTTCACTTCTTTGTTCAATATTGTTCATCTTTATCTCATCTTTCTAGTCATGATAGTTTCATTAATTTCTGGGTTTGTGTTCTTCATGATGATTTTTAGATCTTATTAGTGGCTTAGGATCTTAGGGATGGATTAGGCTGGGTAAAGGTTATGGTTGTTTAGATTGGTCAAGCTTGATTGTTATATATCTCTTCTAGATTAGATATGCTCTATGCTATTCTTATACTGAGAGGGTAAGGATAGATCTTAAGCTTCTTAGCATCACACCAATGTCTAAGTTGTTAGATAAGGCTAATGCTAGAGATTATCATGAAGCATGCTAAGAGATTAGATGTTTAAAGTGATTTTTGACATTGATGATCTGGGTTTTAATGCCTGCTTTGATATGTAATAGCTAGTGAGAACTAGGTCTAAGAAGTATCTTGGCTTGATTGTTATTGTCATGAGAATGGATTAACATGTATTAGAAGATCATTGTCTAGAGATAGCTCATTGTTGATTGAGGTTTGTTGACCAATTTAGATAGCCATAGCTTGAGTCCATCCCATGAATCCATCCTTAGGATTTTCTTTGTTTATTGATTTCCCTGTTTAAGTATTGTTAATTGCTTGTTGTTTGCTCTGTTTTCATTATTTGCTCTGTTTCTGTTCATTCGCTTGTCAACTCGACCTCCCACTCGACCATGCACTCGACCGAGTGCTAGGTCGAGCTCCATTTTACTTTCTTGCTTATGCATTGTTCTGTTCATGTTTTCTTCTGCTTATTAGTTAATTCTGCTTAGTCTTGTTTATTGCACTTGTTCTACAGTTTAATTCAGCATTAGTATTGTCTTAAGTTGCCTTAGTTCATTGCATTTCATTATTGTCATTAGGTTGTTAGAAACAAATCAACTTGATATTTGGCTTAACTTGAATGCATTGATCACATCTTGACTGCTTACATATCACACTCTTTATGGATTGACATCCTTTATGCTACAACATCATAAGGGAATTGAAACACCTTGCATTACATTCTGGTCATTCATACTTATGTTTGTTTGTTTGATTGCATCATTCATTCATTCATAAGTAGATACTTGAAAAAGTTCTTGTTTCAGTAATCAATACATAAGAGCATGCTCCCGTTCTTCTTCTTGACAAATAGTATTATGGCTCCCCATGGCGATGAACTTGGTCGAATGAATCCTTTTTCTAACAAGTCCTCTAGCTGAGTCTTGAGTTCAGCCAACTCGGCTGGTGCCATGCGATACAGCGCCTTAGTAATCGGGGTAGCTCCCGGCTCGAGGTTTATGGTAAAAGGATAGCTTCTTAGTGGAGGCAATCCTTCTAACGGCCTGAATACATCTTCAAAGTCCTTGACTATTGTGATGTCCTCGACTTCTAGGTCTTCTTTGTCATCTCCTCCCATGGCGGTAAGAGTGACTAAGTAAACACTCCCTTCCTCGAAAGAATTTCCAATTCTTAATGCTGATGTGAAATATGCCTTTGAGCTTGGGCAAATTCCGTAGAAAACTAGAGGTGTCCTTCCTCTATTTTCCATTATGACTCGGCTCCTGCTGCAGTCTATATGGGCTTGGGGTTCTGATAACCAATCCATTCCGAGTATGACATCAAATCTCTCCATCGGCATTACAAGCAGATTCCCTGGTAGATTTTGTATCTTGCAAGACTATCGACTCTTCCTTGATCCTCCTTCTGGTCTTGAGGGGCGGTTGATTACCAGCGGTGTATATGTTTATATTCACTTCCTCCTCTTCACACAACTCTCCAAACTTTTCGGCCACTTCGGGAGTCACAAAACTATTGGATGCTCCCGAATCGAACAATACATGAGGTGGGTTACCACCAACTAGTAATGTTCCCAATGCATAACAAATAAAAAAAAAATGCAATGCAAAACTAGACACACAATCACACAAACACACAATCAATCACAAGAGAGTTAGAACCCAATCAAACCTGTTATCGGACCTTTCGCAGGTGCTGGAGGTTTGGGTGGCTCTAATCCTAAGGCATAAACATTAGCTGGGGTCGCCTGTTTCTTTGCCGGGGGTTCCTTCACTTGTTGCACTGGCTGAGCACGGTTCACAGTTTGGGCGTTCAGTTTGGTTAGGTTCGATGGACATGAGGTTGCATAGTGTCCCATTTCTCCACAGTAGAAACATGTGATCAGCGCAAGATTGGGACTCTTGGCTTCAGAAAGTGTCGGACAAGCTCGGGAAAAGGGTCCAAGTTGACCACACGTAAAACATTCTCTCGGATCAAAGTTGGTCATTGTACCTTACCACGATTCGCACCTTTGTTCCGTCTAGCTACTTGGTTAACCTTTCGGAAATTCACTACCTTGCTCTGCTGAACAGGTTCCTTCTTCTTCTCTTGGGCCATCACTTTTTTCTCCAGCTCAATTCCTTCCTCTACGTTCACAGCTCGCTCTTCCACCTCAGCGATACTCTTATATGTCACATCATGCAATCTTCCTTTTACTTATGGTCGTAGTCCATAAAGAAATCTACGGGCCATAGCTTCTTCGTCGTCATTTCCCTTGTACAAATATCTCCGATGTCGAGTGAAGATCTGTCCATCAGCTCAAACACTCATATCTCCCTGTTCGAGACGTAGGAACTGATTCTCTAATCGATCACATGACTCTGGTGGAAAATACTTCTTCTCGAACTCTCTCCTGAAGATCTCCCAAGTTATCGGCATGTAGTGGTAACGAGGGACTACACTATCCCACCATGCGCGTGCATCTTCCTCCAGAAAGTTGATTGCAATCACCTTCTTGTATTCCTCCGGGCATCTTGATGTCTCGAAATTTAACTCCAATTCTCTTATCCTCTTGTCAGCTAACACCGTGTTCTGCTCCCCCTTGAACTTGCAGACTCCTACGTTCCTCATCATTATCACCAGGTTCAAAAAGTTAGACAATGGAGTATCGTCCTGCTGGCTTCTTTGGTTCTGCTCCTGTTGCTGCTGAATCATGTGGTTTAAAAGATCTTGTATCATCTTTAGCGTTTGCTGGGTCTCTGGTACCCTCAGCTCATTTGTGTTCTCCTCACGTCCTTGGTCTCCTCTTGGCATGTTTGGATTCGGGTTGGTAACGAACTGTCCAATCGGCGAATACTCTCTATTTGGCGGGTACATGTACTCTGGTGTGCTGTACCGGGTAGAATTTGCTGGTGAGTACCTCGGCGTCGCACCGGGCACATCCCATTCAGGCATATACATATTTGGCTCGTAAATGCCTAGAAACGATTCCTCTCCTTGCTCATCTCCAAAATGTGGACCCCATTCCTCTGGACCAAACTGTTGACTTGAACCCCTCTCTAGATCCGGCGTGAAGTGCATCGATCTAGACCTTTCAGATCCTTGGCCAGACATATGCATCCATCATCAATAGTAAGGGTTACCTAATCCCATCCCCTCTAATCCTAAATTGGTGAACAAACCGGATTATCCTAAGTGTCTATTTGCGACCATTTTGACTCGATAAAACATTTGAAAATACAAATCCTACTAGCATCATAACCATGCTCTGATACCACCGTTGTAACGCCCCCGAACCGTCCTATGGCCGGACAGGCCAAGGGCCCCCCGGGATGCCACTTTGAAAACGTCCACCGACGATCCGGCCGAGGTTCGAGAATGAATCAGGATCCTTAGACAGTCCATCGGCAGGGTTTTCACTCGACTGGGACATAATTCAGGCTTTGCAACCCTTGGGACATCCCAGGTGTTGAGCCGACTTGGACAAAGTCTATATCAGTTATTACTCGTACGAATATAAAATCCAATTGTACTAATATATAAGTAGTTTATTACAAACTAAGTACCAAAAGATTATAAGGTTCGAAGATAAGGCCTAGTGCCAAAGGTTCGGTTACATAGTAAAACATACTTGATTTTACAAACAGACACAAAAACTACTATGGGGTCCTATCGTTCACCACACCCTCTAATCCCCTCTAAGGTTACCTGCAAGACAAATTTTTATCATAAGTAATCTAATATTAGTTAGTGAGTCACTGGGTTCCTGCAGAAAATAAATCCCCAACCCCAAATCCCCAAAACAACAATCAAGCAAGCAAGCAATCAAACATGCAAGCAAGCAAACAATCAATCAAACAATCAGAGATAGCATGCGGAAGATAATGAGCTAATGAAGAAAATAAATCTAGCAAGCAATCAATCAAGTACAAAGCAATAAAACTTGAATAAAAGCTAAAAAGTTTTTAACAAGTTTTAATTTATGGTCCCGGTATGCTTCCTCTCCTCAACACCTCCGCATTGCAACCACAAAGGCATGCAACTAGAACAACTCTTCGAGCTACACCGTGGTGTAGACAGCTTCGGCCAGGGATGCGAGCCCAGTAACCTCCGAGCTCTTCATACCAACCCTAAAAAAAACGCACATGGATACATGACGCGGCTGCATGCTGGTTCGGAAATAGTCTGAAGACAGCCATACCCTAGTCTTACTACGCTAGCCGGAATTTCTCGCGGACTAAATGCTTTAAGACTTCAACCGATTGATACTTGAGTTTTTATAGTTTTAAGCTCATAATTTTACAAGTATCTTAACCAAGTTACTACCTCTGATACTAGAACATTTCGAACTAGTATCGAGAGTAACCTCACAATTAAGTTACCTTCCCTGTTACTAGAACATTTCGAACTAGCAACGAGAGTAACCTCACAACACATGTATTTAACCAAGAAAAATCACAAAGATAAATTCAAGTAAATGCAACTATATGCTCAATGCTAACCGTTTACTAGACGGAAGTCTTTAGACTCCATCTAGTTCGGTGAAATGTGCCTGGACTCACAGAATACCGGGGAACTCTTGGTGGAGTGAACGGATTCTGCGACGTCTCTCCCTTGGCAGCACTTCGGATCTTCCTTGTGGCAATCAAGTTCCTTCTCGATGCAACAGTCTTGGCAGCAGTCGATAGTCTTGTCTTGCTGTTGTCCTTCCTTCACACTCTTCTTCTTCACGCCTTCTTCCTTCTCAACCCTCTCTCTTTTCTCTCTTTTCTCTCTTTTCTCTCCTTCTTCTTTACTTAGCTTGTTTTTGCGAAAATAAAGAGAAGTGAGCTTCCTTTTATAGAGAGCTTGGGCGGCAGAATGAGCCAATGCATTGCGAGCTTCAAAAATTGGTGAGAAAGTTTTCGAAAACTTGGTGAGAAAGTCTCCTTGAAAGCTTGGTGAGAAATGCTAAAACTTGGCCAATTCTTCACCACTTCTTCTCTTCTAGACAATGCTTGGTGGAGACATGCATTACTTGGTTAAATAATGACCACATCTTCTCCTTTGTCTCACACTCCTTTTTGCATGCAATTTGATTGGCCAATTTTGTGAAAACATAATGATTATGTTTTTCTCACTTTTTTGCAAGAATTTTGATTGGTCAATGAAGGAGACTTAAGTTCCTTAATCCTTTGACTCTTATCTGCTATGCTAGCATCATCGCGGTGCAGTCGACGGTTCGTGTCGCGGCACGGTCACGGACGACTCTGCGGTACGTCTCGGGTCTGTGGTACGCCTCGGACGACTCTGTCCTACGGTACGTGGTACGTCCGCGGTACGGTACATGGTACAGTATATAGTACGGTACATGGTACGACACGTGGTACATGGTACATGGTACATGGTACATGGCCATCTTCCGGTCCGTCAACATTTTCTTGGGCATTTCTTCAGCAATTCTTCTACCTTTCTTTGTTGCCTCCTTTCCTCGTCCTTTCCAGATCCTTTGGCCAGGGGTTTTTGTTCTGAATTTTATCCCGTAGTGAGGGTCATTACATCAATCCCTCATTTTGTCACGCTGTATCCCAAGAATTCTCCTGAGGTCACGCCGAAAGTGCACTTCGTCGGATTCAATTTCATCTGAAACTGATCCAAGATGTCGAAACATTCAGCAAGGTGTCGGACATGTTGTTCTGCGACCAAGGATCTGACTAACATGTCATCGATGTAGACCTCCATTGTTCGGCCCAGCAGGTTCACAAACCATTGGTAAGTTGTTCCGTCATTTTTTTAATCCAAATGGCATGACTTTGTAGCAGTAAGTCCCTATGTCCATTATAAAAGCTGTTTTTCTCGATCCGCCGGGCTCATCGCGATCTGATTGAAAGCTGAGAAGGCGTGCATGAACGACAACAGTTGGTTTCCGACAGTAGCTTCCACAAGGTGATCTATGCGTGGTAAAAGAAAGCAATCCTTCGGACAAGCCTTATTAAGATCTGTGAAATCCACACAGACTCTCCACTTGTTGTTTTTCTTCTTTACTACCTTTGGATTTGCAAACCAATCGGGATATTGGACCCCGATTATCTTGTCAGCTTTAAGTAGCCGCTCAATTTCATCCTGCACCGCCTTGGCGCAATCCAACCCCAGGCGTCGACGTTTCTAAAGAATTGGCTTGAACGTAGGGTCAATATTGAGCTTGTGGTAAGCGACGACAGCGTCGATTCCAACCATGTCTTTAGTGGACCAGGCGAACGTTTAAGACCTATATTTGAGGAAAGCAATCAACTCGATTTTGATCTGCCCGTCCAGTTCAGCTCCGATCCCGACTGTCCGTGAAGGGTTTGTATCATCGATGTTGACTTGGATGATCCGACACTCCGGCGACTTCAGCAAGTCGCGTCCCGGCTTTTGGGGACCAATCAGGTGGTCCCCTCTCTGTATTTGATGCTTCCTATTTCCGCCTTTGTTTTCCTCGATGACGGAGCAAGTCCGAACAATCATCTGGTCGCCATACAGCATGTAGATACCAATGGCGTTTGGAAATTTGACCCAAAGGTGGTACGTGGAAGGAATTGCCCGCATGGCATATATCCAGGGCGATCCTAAGATAGCGTTGTAGATTGGAGGTGCATTTATGATTACGAATTTGGTTTTCGTATGACCCCGCTGACGCGAACTTGCAGCTTGACATCGCCCATCGACATCTTGGCGATACCATCATACCCGGTCAGCATTCGGGTACCCGGCTTAACTTGCTCTGGCGTGATACCCATCTTTTCCAACATCTGTGAGAACATGACGTTCATCGTGCTCCTGGTATCGACCAGGACTCTTTCTACATCGAACTCACCCATTGCAACTTTGACGACCAGAGGGTCGTTATGAGGATGGTGAATTCCTTTGGCGTGTTCGGTTGTGAACGATATCAAGTCATTGTTGAGTGGTTGTTCTTCCGAGATCGCCTGCACGCTACAGATTTGTCACACTCGCTTCTTCAAAGCCCGGACGGAGTTGTTAGACTCCTCGGTTTGACTGATAATCATATTAATCCGACCTTGGAGTGGAGAGTTAACGCGTTCTGGTTGTTGACCCCATTGGCGTTTGGGAGGACCTGGGAGATCGTCTTCTGGAGCGGGGTTGTCGAGGTCTTCTACGGGCAGTGAGCTTTGTCGTTCATTAGTTTGACCGTTGTTAGCTCGGTGGTTAGTTCCTGATCCCTGACCTGCGTTACGTCACCCCGGTTTCCTAGTGTGATTCCGCTTGCCCCCACGGAAACCCTTAGGCTAGTAGACAGCTTCGATCTCGCCGGCCTAGTATTTGTCGAACAAATAGTTTGATAGATGTTTGCACTTGGATGTCGAATGTCCGGGAACCTTGTGGAAGTCTCAGTACTACTCTGCCCGTGGATAAACGAGCGATTTGTTCTACCCATTGGTTTCGGAAACAACATGGACTGCGCTCCGCTTTGAATCCTTTGGATCATAATGTCTTTGGGGTTCGCTATAGTCTTCCTGGTTCCTGTCCTTTGCGGGAATTAACCGTGTGAGAGCAGCCTTTGCGGCTCGCCTGGCGTCATCCTCCTCCACCAGCGCATATCGAGAAGCATGGTGAAGCGCATCATCCAAGTCTTTCGGCTCTCGAATGTTCAGATCCCTTTGCAAGGGCGACCCGGGGAGGAGTCCCTTTTTGAAAACGGTGATTGCGGCGACCTCTGAGATAGAAACGCTGGAGAATTTTTCCTTGAACCTGGCCAGGAATTGGTGCAAGGATTCATTGGATTTCTGAGTCATCTCCCACAGTTTCGCGCTGGAAACGCCCCGTTCGATAAAGACTCGGAAGTGCCGTAAGAAAGCTGTCGCTAAATGGGCAAAGTTGTCGATCTAATTCGGCTCAAGTCTTGAGAACCAAGTCATTGCGTTCCCTGATAGGCTTTCCATGAAGAGCTGACAATGTCTGACGTCCTTCTGGTCCTCGATGAAGCGAGCTTTTGCTATCGTTGCCATGAACAGCATCATGAATTGCACTGTGTCCTTGTTGCCTTCATAGGTCAGAAGTCTCAGTTTCACGTGCGGGACCGCGTCTTACATGATCCTCTAGTTGAACGGGGTCTGCTGCGTTGCTTCGAACATCCTATCGATCTCGGGAGCCGTACTAACGGTGCGATGGATAAGTGATCCCATATCCCGAATTTTCGAATGGATCACCTCGAACTCGCGATGCTGGTCCGAGGTCACAGGGCCTTACAGAGACTGTCCAACATGAGGTTGTGCTCCCGAAGCCACGCCCAATGGGACGGACTGAGCCCCAGAACGGTCAGCCAAAGGTGGGGTATCGGGGAACAGGTAGTGCTGGGCTGTACCGTTCTTCCTGATCGGCTGCTGCGGAGGAGTGGGTTGCTGCGGGGGAGGTGGCGTGCGACGCTCGACCGCGTCCATTCGGCGGTTGGTGTCAGAGATCATCTGGTACATCTCCTTGGTCATCGTCCCAAAGACGACTTGGAAGTCGTTTAAGGATACGGCTTGAGGGGGTTGCGCGACCTGCGCAACAGGAGGTTGCGCGACCTGCGCGACAGGAGGTTGCTCGACACCAGTCCCATCAACAGATTGCTCCCCATTGGTGTCCTCCGTCTCGTGGCTTGGTGTTTCAACTACGTCTGTCTCTGGTTGCGGAGAAGGTTGGTCATCGATCAGGTTGGTCGACGCGTTCTGGCTGCGTCGAACATAGACCAGAGAAGGTACTTCAGTGGAAGTGGTGTTGGGTTTTGAGATGGTGCCCCGCGAGTTGCGGTTCTCGAGGCTCCCAGCGGAGGAGGCGTCTTGTTGGAAAGGAGTAGAACCAGTGATTTCCTAGTTGGAGGGTGGAACCATCGTTTCGGTTGCGAGAGAAGCTTTGAAGCGTGTATCTAAGAGGAAAGTTGTTCAGAACTTTGCGTCCCCACAGACGGTGCCAATTGTAGAAACTAGGTTTCTCACAGTGAATTTGTTAGAGGGGAAACAAATTCAATAAGAACTCTCTGTCAAGAAAACTCGATCAAAGTTAAGAACAAAGAAGAATTGGAATTTCTTAAGAAACAAGTTTGGGTTTCGCTCAAGAACAAGTAGAAACTAGAGTTATTGTATTATTTGTTGGATGGCTTACAAAGAAAGGGTTCCCCTCTATTTATGTGTTTTCTTAGATTACATAATATGTATACTTTCCTAATGCTTTGAACTGAAATGAGGAAAGATTCTTCTTCTTGGTCAAGTCGGTCATGAGCCGACTTGGGAAGTCGGCTTGTTGCTCTCGGACTGGGCCTGTTGATTTGATTGGGCCTTCAATCAAACGCCGAATTCGCAGGTCAGGCGAATTCCCGGATTAAATAACCGGTTTACTTGTGGTTTAGACCGGTATTCCAATTCCCGCACCAACAAATATGTACATCATCCCATCCACAAAAATATCATCAACAAGAGTAATCTATCACAAGTGTTAGAACAACCTATCATCCATAGTCAATATGATATACTGTACTTCTCAAGCGTTAAGAAATATTCTAGTAGGACTCCAACTTTGTATATATATACCTTTGTTTATGGATCTAACACGACAATCCGAAAATGTGCGGTTCTTTGCTTCACTTTGACTAAAAAGGATCCTCATTAAACTCGTTTTCACAAACTGAGCTAATCTCTAAACTCTAAACCAAACAAAGATTAACCCTTATTGGAGAAGAACAGGAGAATGAGAGATGTCTACCAAATAAGACTGGATTCATAAAAGGACCCGCCATGAGATCAAAATCTTTCAAGATTCAAACAAAACAAATATCTAAATATGACTATAATGTCTAACTGATAAAATAAAATAAAAAACAAAAGCATACACTTCAGAATCTACTAAAGATCTTATCACTACCATTAGTCTCTGGTTACCGAACCCAACCTGCTTCGATGTTTTCGAAACTACCAACGAGACCGTCATCAATGAAATCCCCTCCTCGTTTCACCTTAACTTCAGTGGGCTTCACGGGATAGTCACCTGTGAAGCACGCATAGCAGAAGCTCTTTGAGTCTTTCCCTAAGTGTTTCTTCAAGGTATCGAACGACAGAAACGCAAGAGAGTCACTCCCGATGAACTCGCTAATCTCCTCAACACTCAATCTGTTGGATATCAATTCGTCTGAGCTAGGTGTGTCCACTCCATAGTAACAAGAAGCCACAATAGGAGGACTAGCAATCCTCATATGAACCTCTTTCGCACCCGCTTCTCTCAGTAAACGCACAATCTTAGACGAAGTGGTGCCCCTCACAATAGAATCATCCACCACAACAACTCTCTTCCCTTCTAAAACCCCACGAACAGGAGACAGCTTAAGCTTCACACCAAAGTCTCTGATCTTCTGAGACGGCTCAATGAACGTCCTCCCTACATAATGAGACCTAATCAGTCCCTGCTGAAACGGCACACCCGATTTCGCAGCGTACCCGAGAGCAGCCACAACGCCAGAGTCAGGCACAGCGATCACAACATCGCACTCAACAGGGGACTCTGTCGCCAAAATCTCACCAAAGACATGCCTAGATTCATACACAGATCGACCAAACACAATCGAGTTAGGCAAAGAGAAGTAGATGTGTTCGAAAATACATTGCTTGATCTCAGGACGAGGCATCAAACACTGAGACTTCACACCATCCTTGTCCACAACCAAAACCTCACCAGGATAAACCTCTCTCTCATAAGTAGCTTCAATCAAATCAAGAGCACAAGTCTCGGAAGCAAAAACAACAGCTCCGTTACTTCTCCTACCCATAACTAATGGCCTAAACCCATATGGGTCACGAACAGCAACAAGCTTATCCTCAGTAACAAACACCATCGAATAAGCACCTTGAAGCTTCTCACAAGCATCAATGATCCTCATAAAAAAGGGTCTAGCTTTAGAAATCGCAATCAAATGAAGCACAACCTCAGTATCAGAGCTAGTATTGAATATGGAACCGTTCTCTTCAAGCATAGCTCTCAAAGTCTTGTAATTTACTAAATTACCATTGTGGGCAACACCGATTGAACCGAATCTGTACCCGGCGACGAAAGGCTGAACGTTCTTGAGCATTGAAGCTCCGGCGGTTGAGTAACGGACATGGCCTATTGCGAATTCACCAGGTAACTGGTCGAGTTTGGATTCGTTGAAAACCTCAGAGACTAAACCAACACCTGTAATGGTTTGAAGAACCTTCTCATTGCTAACAGTTACAATACCTGCACCTTCTTGGCCACGATGTTGTAGCGCGTGGAGAGCTAAGTAACAGAGCCGTGAAGCCTCTGGATCGCCGTAGATTCCGACGACGCCGCACTCTTCTCGAGGCTTTTCGTCGTCTTCGTTGTTGTAATCAAAAGGGGTTTGAGAACGGTCTTCGGCTGGGGAGGGAGATGAGAAGTAGGAGGAGACTCCATGGATGAGAGAAGGAGAAGAAGAGGAGATGGAAGAAGGAAGGAGAGAGAGATGGGGAGGTTTAAGGAAGGGTTTGGGGAAGAGAGGGAGAGGTTTAATGGTGGTGTGAGGATTGTTTGGTTTAGGGATTAAAGAGAGGGAAGAGGAGGAGAAGTTTGTGGCCGCCATGGAAGACAAAAAAGGGTTCGTAGTTTTTTTTTGTTGTTGTTGTTGTTTGGTCTGATTTTGGGATTAAGCTGTTTGTGTCTGTGTGAAAGCGATGGTGGCTTTAAGGGTTTTGATTTTTTTGATTGTGGTGTGGTATCGCCTCCTGAGAATCTTTTCTTTTGCTTTCCAAAGGGTTTATTCGGGTTTTCAAATAATTAAAATAAGAAATAGAGAAAACAAAACAAAATAAAATAAATTTTAAAAAGAAAACAAACAAACAAAATAATCTTATCTCTCAACAAAATAATCTTCATCTCTCAAAAATAAATACATTATTTAAAAAATGTTACGGGTTACAAACATGCAATTTGAAAAAAAAATATTTATAGATAATTAATTAAAATAATATTCAAATTAATTAAATAAACTTAATGAAGTAGTTATTTTGGTGTTTTGTCTCTGTTATTTTGATGTATTTTTCTAATTTCCAAGTAAAATAATCATATATATATATATATATATTTACGTAATTTAACGTTTATTTATGATTACTTACCTAAAAATTTTGTTTTCTTTATTTATTTTAAAACAAAACTTTAAGTGGTAGAGAAAGTTAATGTTGATTTGGTATCTCATGTTTACCGCAAAATAAATTAATATTAATTGTAACTAATTTAGTATAGATGGTAAAAAAAAACATATGTGATATCATAACTAAAAGTTCACAAAGAGTCACAATCACAAGAGTTTTACTGCCATCACCATCAAAAGACCCGACATAACTACTAACGTGTCGAAGAATCTCCCACATTAGTTCCCAACAAAGAATTACCCAGCTTGTAAATAAACATTCACGTTACTAACTATTTGATAATTACAAAATACTCAATAATATTTAATTATATAATTATATGTAATTATCATATTTATCATGCATATATACTAATATATTTAATAAAATATTCACTTTCGTGCAAATATATATGGGTGAGCTACCTAGTTCAAAATGTAGTAATATTTTGTGAGTCTATCGACAAAAATAACATCATTATAGTTGAATTTTAAAAAACATTGAGCATCTCTCCCATATTTTTGTGAGATAAGAATTGGAAAAAAAGTCGAAAAATGCTTTATCTATAATTTATTTGGACGTTTAAGATCTCGTCTTTTAGATCGTAAGAAAAATACAGAATCTAATTTTCATTAGTTTAAAAATACTTAATGTTTACAGTTTTGCTAGATTTGAACTCGTGACTTAATTGTTGTTAACGCATATTACAGATCATTTAACGGGCGTTAAAGTCTAACCACATATATATATATATTTGGATACATTCTCTTATAAATTTATTGATATGGTCTAGTGGTAAAATGTTTTTTGTTAATCCATTAGAGCATCTCCAATTCATCCCTAATTTTTCTCTATATTAGAGGAACTCTATAATAGAGTTGAATTTTACTCCAATACACCTCTAATCTCACCTCTAAAATATAAATTGCTATATTTTCCTTTATTTATAGAGGAAAATTTAGGGAAATCCGTTGGAGATGGTCTTAGAACACATGTTCGAAGCCACTTTCGTACACCTTTTGATTTTTTTAAAACATTTTTTTAACAAAGTGGCAAAATCGTAATTTATATTAATTCATCTTCTTCACTAATCGTAATCCTCTAATCGATCTTGATGGTGGCCGACTAAAACTGAAGTTTTCAAATCCATATATTGCAATGGTTTTCCTGATTTAACGACATCAATTTCTTCTTCTCCCTTAGCCAACCTTCGATGTATTCACTACAAACAACGGTAAGGAAGATGATTGGGGAGAGTTCGTCTGACACTTCAGATTCCATAGAGAAATATTAAAAATCAGTAATTGATACATAGAGAAAAATCAAAAATCAGTAATTGATTGAAAATCAATAATCATATATATATATATATTTACATAATTTAATGTTTATTATGATTACCCAAAGTAACTGATCGTTTACATCGCAAAGTGTGTTGTGGAATGCAGGGCTTCGATGAGTCTATTGTGGAATGGGGAACAGACAAAACCATTTAAGCCATCATGAGGTTTGCGCCAGGGTGATTTGTTATCACCATATCTCTTTGTCCTATGCATTGAACGTTTGTGTCAAATGCTTGAAGTTTTGGGTGTATAGAAGCAGTGGAAATCGATCAAGTTGTCAGGTTCGGTCCCCCCACTATAAGAAAACAGGCAAATAACGACTGCACTATTAGTCACTATTTAGTCGCTAATCGATGTGTTACGACTAAATAGCAACCAAAACCAGTAGTCGTAAATCGAGAGTCGCTAAAATAAATAGTCGTAAAATTAGTCGCCAAATAGCGACTACATTACGACTATTTTGCGTAGTCGTAAATGTAGTCGTAATATAGTCACTAAATTTAACGACTACACTACGACTATTTTACGACTATTCTAAATAGTCATAATGTAGTCACCAAATTTAGTGACTAATTGAGGACTNATCATAATGTAGTGACTAATTAAAGAGTGTTTGACAATTATGTATTTAAACAATATTGTATTTATACAGCATTATATATATATAATTTTAATATATATATATATATATTGAATAACTGTTTGTTTTTGGAATGAATTGATATTAAAAATAAAAAATACTATATTTATTATTATGAAACCATGATATAACAAAAAAATGTATTACAAAATCAAACTAAAAACATAATTAAAAATATCAAGGGTTAATGGCTGAGCTTGAAACGAGGGAAATGGAGCTTGCTTTGCTTTCCCCATATAGGAAGTCTTTTGCTTTTGTGATGAATGTTAAAGATTGACCTGAAGCAAACAAACGGCAGAGTCTCCTTTAATTACTTAATTACTTCCAAAACCAACAAAAGCATGTCTCTTTTACCTTCTCAGCGTACTCTTTGGCATACTGCTCAGCTCTCTTGAAGATAAGCTTACGGGTCTCAACACTCTTCTTCTTGGCAGCAACAGTTTCCTCTTTCTTGGCCAGAGCCCATTCCTCTTGCCTCTTGATCTTTTTCAAGACAGACTCTGGAACCACTACCTTGGTTTCAGCCATTTCTCCTACAAATACAAGGCAAATAAAACTAAACAAAACAATACATAAAAAAAAGAGGCACCTTTGAGCAATACAGGTGGAAATTGAAGCAAGGCAGGAACATCTATGACAAATGATTGAAAACCAACGGAAGAGAAGATCATGAAACTCAACGATATCATACAATAGGTTAGATTTCATCGACAAAATCAAAGTGAGTTTCTACAAACTACAATAGAACTGGGAAACGATTGGGTTTAACACGATCTCACAAACATCAGAACAAAGAAATGTATAATGAACCAAAGAAGACTTACAATTAGAAACGAAAGAAAACGAAACGAAGAGAGAACGAGAATAAGAACAACAACCCAACAACACCTCCATTAGAAATCTTCACATCACCAACCAACTCACACAGCTCCCCATCGTTTCTCACCGCAAGCTGAAAGTGAAGTGATACAATCATAGTCTTCTTATTATCCATCTCTGTGTTTCTTGTCAATTCCATAACTTACACAGATATAATTTAAAAAAAAAAAAAAAAAAAAAACCCCGTTCAAATTAGGGTTTTATGAATTTGAAAATCAAAATAACTGTGAGAGAAGGGCTAATTACCTCGGCGGCTAACTAAATCCAAGCAACGACACCAACACGTTCGGCGTACTCGTCCTTCTTACGAAATCGAGCTAATCGGCCAATGGGGAACAGGAGACCAGCTGTACTGCTTTTCAGTTGTCGCCTTCTTAGAAAGGCCAGATCCAATCATCGCCAATCTCGAACCCACCAGCAACATGCTCGCTCATAGTCGGAATTTCAAAGTGTGAATTTCAAAGAGAGAGAGAGATGAATTACGGCAGAAGAAGAAGCACAAATCTTTATAAATCTTTGAAGAGGGAAAGAGTAAGGCTTTGAAGAATTGTAGGCCCATATTTCATTTTCCTCCAATTGGCCTCAAATTTCATTTCCCCTCTATATTATAAATCTTTCAATGTAAATTTTAGATTATTTAATTCTGAAGTATGAGTATAAAGTTCAAGATTTAGAGTTTATAATGGTTTGGGATTTAAGTTTTAGAAATATGGAACTAGAAAATTTAGTTTTAATATATATATATATATAATTTAAATTTATAAGTTAGTAGGTTTTTTTAAAATTACTTTTCGTAAAAAAATATGTAAACGGTTTTAAATATTGGTTTTATGGTTTATAGATTAATTTTTATGATCCAGAATTCAAAATTCAAGATTTAGAGTTTATGATTTAGGTTTTGGAGTTTGGTTAATGCTTTGGGGTATAGGGTTTAGGGTTAAGATTTAAGATTTGGGATATATTTTCTTATAAGTTCTAAAGTTTGGTTTACGTATATATAATAATGTTTATGTTTTGGTTGTATGGTTTATGAATTAATATCTACGATTAAAAATTCAAAGTTTAAAATTTAGAGTTTATGATTTAAGTTTTGGAGTTTGGTTAAGGGTTTGAGGCTAAATTTCAAATTTTTTAAATTTTCCTAAATAGCGACTGATATGCGACTTTTTAGCGATCTTTACCTTGAATCACATATTAGTCACTAAATTGACGACTATTTAGTGACTACTTGTTCCGGTATGCGATATAGTCATAAAATAGTTGCTAAATTGGTGACTATTTGTTCTGATATGCAATATAGTCATAAAATAGTCGCTAAATTACGACTAATATACCGACTACTATATGTAGTCATAAAAAGGCGACTAGGAGCTAAATGCAAATGGAACAGAATGATTATGACAATTATGAAGCTAAAACAGAAATAGAAACTATGATAATGCAAGTATTGAACTAATGCAAGGTAAGTAATGAACAGGATACTAAATGAATGCAACAGAAATGCAACTAGAGTGAAACAAGACAAACATAAATCATAAACACAAGTTCTGGGTTGGAACTCGAGCAAGCACTCGATCGAGTGTAGATCGAGTGCAGGGTCGAGCTGGACAAATACGCAAAACAGAGCAACACAAGAAAAACAGAGCAATACCAAAACGAATCAAACAACGATCAAACAACAGGATTTAAGCTAAGAAATCAATAAACAAGGAAGGTCTTGAGGAGGGATTCATGGGCTGGACTATGATTGAGGTCATCTAACTTGGTCAACAAATCTCAAACAACTTGAGCTAATCTCTAGACATATATTTCTAAGACATGTTTAATCCACTCTCATGGCAAGAAACAATCAAACTCATGCATCTCTAGACTTGTTCTCACAAAGTAAAGAATCTACACAAGCAGGCATTAAGCAATATGTCAAAAATCAAACAAGACTTCTAATCTCTTAGCAAGCCTAATGATAATCTCTAGATCTAGCCTTATCTATGCTCCTTAGACATTGGTGTGATGCTAAGAGGCTTGAAATCAGATCCTACCCTCTCAGATATAGGATCAGCATTAAGAACATCTAGCCTAGAAGAGATCTACAACAATCAAGCTTGACCAAATCAAACAAACCTCAAACACAACCCAGCCTAACCCATCCTCAAGATCCTAAGCAACTACTCACAAGCATACATGATGAACATAAAAATCATAAACCCAGAAAATGATGAAACTTGCATGATTAGATAGATAAAGCAAAGATCTACAATATTGAAGAAAGAATCAAACTCAAATTCTCAATATTCTGTAAGTTATGAAACCAACAATATTGAAGAATTTAGTATTTTTCTCCTTTTAAAAGAAGTACAAGATCTTAAGAAAATAAAAGTGCAAAAGGAATAATTCCCAAAAAGGTAAAAACTAGGTTTTTGACTCTCTAAAAAGCTAGCTTCCTTGGTGGCTGCAGGTACAAGCCCTTATATAGAAAAAGTAGTGGAAGCCCTAAAAACGCTAAAAGACAAAATAGCCAGGCGGCTCGACCAACTCGACCTGGTGCTCGGTCGAGTGACCGGTCGAGTTGGCTCCTCTTGTGCTCATCCCACTTGGTCGAGTCCCTCTCAGCACACGGTCGAGTGGGCAATCGAGCTGGACTCCGAACCTTGGTTCTTCAGCCTTAGCTCTCTTGCTTTCTCCTCATGATTGCTTCACTTCTCCTCAGCATTGCTTCCATGCTCCTTAAGCTCCAAAATCACCTGTTTATGCATGAAAAGATGCAAATGCAATGCAACTAAACTCTAATGCA
>NW_010921798.1:22254-23015 GCF_000633955.1 Camelina sativa
TTCTAATCTCTTAGCAAGCCTAATGATAGTCTCTAGATCTAGCCTTATCTATGCTCCTTAGACATTGGTGTGATGCTAAGAGGCTTGAAATCAGATCCTACCCTCTCAGATATAGGATCAGCATTAAGAACATCTAGCCTAGAAGAAATCTACAACAATCAAGCTTGACCAAATCAGACAAACCTCAAACATAACCCAGCCTAACCCATCCTCAAGATCCTAAGCAACTACTCACAAGCATACATGATGAACATCAAAATCATAAACCCAGAAAATACTAAAACTTGCATCATTAGAAAGATAAATCAAAGATCTACAATATTGAAGAAAGAACCAAACTCAAATTCTCAATATTAAGAAACTTATGAAACCAACAATATTGAAAAATTTAGTCTATTTCTCCTTTTAAAAGAAGTACAAGATCTAAGAAAATAAAAGTGCAAAAGGAATAATTCTAAAAAAGGTAAAAACTAGGTTTTTGACTCTCTAAAAAGCTGGACTCTTTTGGTGGCTGCAGGTACAAGCCCTTATATAGAAAATGTAGTGGAATTCCTAAAAACGCTAAAAGACAAAATAGCCAGGCGGCTCGACCAACTCGACCGAGCATCAGATCTCTTTTGGTGGCTCCTCTTGTGCTCCTCCCACTCGGTCGAGTCTCTCTCAGCACACGGTCGAGTGTCTGGTCGAGTGGGCAGTCGAGTTGGACTCCGGACCTTGGTTCTTCAGCCTTAGCTCTCTTGCTTTCTCCTCATGATTGCTTC
>NW_010921798.1:26817-27934 GCF_000633955.1 Camelina sativa
CATCTCTTTAAAACTCTGCATAGATTAGTAAGACAAGAAGAAAAGGAATCTCCATAGACAGAGAAGTCATCCATAAAAACTTCAACCACATCCTCAATAAGATCAGAGAAGATTGACATCATGCACCTTTGAAAGGTAGCTGGAGCATTACATAATCCAAATGGCATCCTCCTATATGCAAAGGTACCATATGGACATGTGAATGTTGTCTTCTCTTGATCATTGGGATGAATAGGAATTTGGAAAAATCCAGAATATCCATCCAAGAAACAGTAATGGGTATGATTGGCTAATCTTTCCAACATTTGATCAATAAATGGAAGAGGAAAATGATCTTTCCTAGTAGCAGAATTAAGCTTCCTATAGTCAATGCACATTCTATGTCCTGTTATGGTTCTAGTGGGAATTAACTCATCACGATCATTCTTTACTATAGTGATTCCTCCTTTTTTAGGGACACAGTGGACTGGTGAGACCCAAGTACTATCAGAAATAGGATAGATCACACCAGCTCCAAGCAATTTTAGAATCTCTTTTTTGACTACTTCCTTTAGGTTGAGATTAAGCCTTCTTTGAGGTTCAATACTAGAGTAGGATTCATTTTCAAGGTGGATTCTATGCATGCAGAGACTAGGTGAAATTCCTTTAGTGTCATCCAAAGTATAACCAATAGCTTTTCTAAACTTCTTTAGCTCAACAACTAGCAAATCAAGCTCTTCCCTACCCAAGTTAGCATTTACTATCACAGGATAAGTAGAGTTCTCACCTAAAAAGACGTATCTTAGCCCAGAAGGGAGAGGTTTTAGCTCTACTTTTGGTGCATTCAGTTCATACCGGTCGTATGTGGAGGACTCGACAGTGGACTCGGTCGAGTAGTGTTGGTGCTCGGTCGAGTGTATGCTCGAGTGGGTGGTCGAGCTATCCGTATTTGCTGTTTGAATTGACCAGACTTCCTCTCTTAATGCTGGTAAACCCTCAAAAACCTCTAGATGGTGTGATTCTCCACAGGAGTCCAATATATCTTCATAGGCCTTGGTTTCTTCATGGATGAACCCTTCCTCTCCACTTTTGGTCAAAACAGTTCTAAGGTGATCTTGTTCTGCTAGCTCTTCCATCA